>NC_092046.1:119963148-120145468 GCF_003086295.3 Arachis hypogaea | reverse complement strand
GTCCCCTATGAGCAGATCCTGGTGTTGGATACCGTGTCATGCTACCTCCATCCTTCATGAAAACTACGCTCACGCACTCGCAGCATGGCTAATCATCGGTTGTTCTCGATCCGTTGATAGGTTACTATCTTTCGTCTGTATAACGCCACTTTCAGGAGTTTGAAGTTCGTCCAGTTATTCATCATTGAATCCTACCGGATCCAGACAAGGTAGACTTCCGGATCTCAGATGCACATTCATTATAACGAGAGAAAATCTAAGAGATCCAATCGTATATAGAACGGAGGTGGTTGTCAGTAACGTTCATGATTTGAGGAAGGTGATGAGTGTCACAGCTCATCACCTCCATCACAGTTAAGCGCGAATGAACATCTTAGATAGGAACAAGCGGTTTGAATGGAAAACAGAAATACTTGCATTAATTCATCGAGACACAACAGAGCTCCTCACCCCCAACAATGGGGTTTAGAGACTCATGCCGTCAGAGAATACAAAGTTTAGATCTGAAATGTCATGAGATACAAAATAAGTCTCTAAAAGTTGTTAAATACTAAACTAGTAGCCTAGGTTCAAAAATTGGATAAACTATGATGGATGATGCAGAGATCCACTTCTGGGGCCCACTTGGTGTGTGCTGGGGCCCACTTGGTGTGTGCTGGGGCTGAGACTTAAGCAATTCACGTGCAGAGCCATTTGTGGAGTTGAACGCCAGTTTTTATGCCAGTTTGGGCGTTCAACTCCAGTTCTTGATCCTTTTCTGGCGTTGGACGCCAGAATTGGGCAGAGGACTGGCGTTGAACGCCAGTTTAAGTCGTCTATTCTTGTGAAAAGTATGAACTATTATATATGCTGGAAAGCCCTGGATGTCTACTTTCCAACGCAATTGGAAGCACGCCATTTCGAGTTCTGTAGCTCCAGAAAATCCACTTTGAGTGCAGGGAGGTCAGAATCCAACAGCATCAACAGTCCTTTTTCAGCCTGAATCGGATTTTTGCTCAGCTCCTTCAATTTCAGCCAGAAAAATACCTGAAATTACAGAAAAACACACAACTCATAGTAAAGTCCAGAAATATGAATTTTTCCTAAAAACTAATAGAAATAGACTAAAAACTAACTAAAACATACTCAAAACTATATGAAATTATCCCCAAAAAGCGTATAAAATATCCGCTCATCACAACACCAAACTTAAACTGTTGCTTGTCTCAAGCAACTAGACAAATAAAATAGAAGACTAATAGGTTGAGAAGCAATAATATCTCAGAGTTTTTGATGAAGCTCAGATCCTAATTAGATGAGCGGGACTAGTAGCTTTTTGCTTCTGAACAGTTTTGGCATCTCACTTTATCCATTGAAGCTCAGAGTGATTGGCATCTATAGGAACTCAGAATTCAGATAGTGTTATTGATTCTCTTAGTTCAGTGTGATGATTCTTGAACACAGCTTCTTTATGAGTCTTGGCCGTGGCCCTAAGCACTTTGTTTTCCAGTATTACTACCGGATACATAAATGCCACAGACACATAACTGGGTGAACCTTTTCAGATTGTGACTCAGCTTTGCTAAAGTCCCCAATTAGAGGTGTCCAAGTTCTTAAGCACACTCTTTTTTTGCTTTGGACCTTGACTTTAACCGCTCAGTCTCAAGTTTTCACTTGACACCTACACGCCACAAGCACATGGTTAGGGACAGCTTGGTTTAGCCGCTTAGACCAGGATTTTAGTCCTTTAGGCCCTCCTATCCACTGATGCTCAAAGCCTTGGGATCCTTTTTATTTGCCCTTGCCTTTTGGTTTTAAGAGCTTTTGGCTTTTTCTGCTTGCTTTTTTTTTTTCTGCAAGCTTTGTTCTTTGCTGCTTTTTCTTGCTTCAAGAATCATTTTTATGATTTTCAGATTATCAATAACATGTCTCATGTTCATCATTCTTTCAAGAGCCAACATATTTAACAGTCTTAAACAACAAATTCAAAAGACATATGCACTGTTCAAGCATTCTTTCAGAAGATAGAAAGTATTGCCACCACATTTAACTAATTAGAATTTCTTTTATTAAACTCGAAATTTTATTGCTTCTTATTCAAAAGATCTACTATTTTATTCATGTTTAATGATGATGAGAAAAATAAACTATAGCTTAATTGGAGATAAAATCAAATAGATACTAATTACTATTATATGACTTCTAAGGTAGACTTTTTATAAGGACACTGTCACAGAGTGAAGGCAGAAATTGAAAATTAACAACCTTTATTCTGGGGTATGGGGGTTCCTTTGATCCTTGGGAGGCTTGGTATTATAGAAGACTTTTGGCGCTTCAGTTCCCTTAAGTCACGTCCCTGCTCCTCTTGTTCTTTAAGCATATGGGTCAGCATTTGACTGTGTTCCTTCTGTTGTTTTATTATTTGCTCCATAGCTTCCTGCATCTTGGTGATGGATGTCTCAAGATATTCCCAGTATTCAGCTTGAGGTATCTCTGGAAGGAATTCCTGTGCTCTCTTCTTGATGGGATCCTCCTGTGCCTGTTGTCTCTCCATTGATGTTTTGGTGATTGACTTTTCAATTAGGATATATTCAGTTATTCCCATCTTGACTCCAGCGTCCTTGCAGAGCAGAGAAATCACGCTTGGATAAGCCAACCTGGCCTCTTTTGAATTTTTGTTAGCAATCTTATAGAGCTCAGTTGAAATCAGCTGATGAACCTCCACTTCCTTTCCCATCATGATGCAATGAATCATCACTGCTCTTTTAACTGTGACTTCAGAACGGTTGCTAGTGGGCAACAGAGAACGCCCAATGAAGTCCAGCCATCCTCTGGCAGCTGGCTTGAGATCCTCTCTCTTGAGTTGATTTGGGACGCCCTTTGTGTTGGTGGTCCACCTGGCTCCAGGGATACATATGTCCTCTAGAATCTTATCCAGGCCAATGTCTGCTCTCATCATCCTCCTGTGAAGGAGTCTGGATCATCCTTTAGCTGAGGTAGCTTTAATATCTCTCTAATCTTGTCAGGGGTGGTATGAACAATCTTTCCCCTGACCATGGTCCGAAATTCGTAGCAGGCTGTTCCAGATAGTCTTTGCTTGTCAGTCTGCCACATATTAGCATAGAACTCCTGGACCATGTTCCTTCCTACTTTCATTTCAGGATTAGCTAGGACTTCCCAGTTCCTGATTCGAATTTGCTCCTGGATCTCCGGATATTCATCTTCTTTCAGATCGAATCTAACTTCCGGGATCACTGATCTCAGACCCATTACTTTAAGATAATGGTCTGAATGTTCTTTAGATAAGAACTTCCCATGATTCCAAAGTGGTTTTGGAACGCTCTCTTTCTTGCCTCTTGGAGTGGGTTGTTTTCCTTTGGGAGCCATGATCTTAGTGATCTCAGAAAAACACACCAAACTTAGAGGTTTGCTTGTCCTCAAGCAAAAGAAAAGAAAGGAGAGGGATAGAAGGAGATCGAGGTGCACTTGTTGATGGAGGAGGGGGGAGGCCGAACCCAATTTTAAAGGGGTGGGGGTGGTTTTTCGAAAAATTGGAAAAGATAAGATAAAAGATTGAGTTGAAAAAGATAAGATAGAAGATATAGTTGATTTTGAAAAGATAGGATAGATTTTTGAAAAAGATAATATGAGGATTTGAAAAAGATATTGATAAGATTTTAGAGTAAAAAGATAGATTTGTTTTTGGAAAAGATTTGAAAAGAGTTGGATTGAATTTGCAAAGAGGGTGTGTGCTTATGAATTAAGATGCATTTGATATTTTGAAAGTAGGATTTTTAGAAATCAGGGTTCTTGACATGTTTATGTAAATAAAATCATGTATTGAATCATAAAATTATAAATTAGAATGGAAATACGTGTGGGATAAATGGATTTGGCTCCTCCCTGGCTTCCTGGCGTTTGAACGCCCAAACACTGCTTGTTTTGGGCGTTCAGCGCCCAAATGCTGATCTCCTGGGCGTTCAGCGCCCACTTGCTGCCATTCCTGGCGTTCAACACCCAGTGGGTGGCCATTTCTGGCGTTGAACGCCCAATTGCTGCCATTACTGGCGTTCAGCGCCCAGTGGATGCCCATTTTAGGCACTGAACGCCCAAAATGCCCCTTTACTGGCGTTTTCTTGCCATTGAGCTCTTTTACTCTGTTTTGTGTGCCGATTCCTTCTGTAACCCTGTAAACTTATACAAATGATTCTGTACCTTAGTGTCAGTGAACTTTATATAAACAAATAAAAATAAAAATAGGGCAAAAATGCTTAGAGGATTGATGCCCCATGGCTGGGTTGCCTCCCAGCAAGCGCTTCTTTATTGTCTTTAGCTGGACCTTGCTGAGCTTTTAATCTAGCTTCAGCCTTGAGCAGTCTTGCTCAATGTTGCCTTCAAGATAATGCTTGATTCTCTGTCCATTGACAATGAACTTCTTATCAGAATCAATATCTTGAAGCTCCACATAACCATATGGTGACACACTTGTAATCACGTATGGTCCCCTCCACCGGGATTTCAGTTTCCCGGGGAATAGCCTGAGTCTAGAGTTAAACAACAGGACCTTCTGTCCTGGTTCAAAGATTCTAGATGACAGCTTTCTGTCATGCCATTTTTTTTTATTTTTCTTTATAAAGCTTGGCATTTTCGAAAACTGTGAATCTGAATTCCTCTAGCTCATTTAGCTGGAGCAATCGTTTTTCTCCTGCTAATTTGGCATCTAAGTTTAGGAATCTGGTTGCCCAGTAGGCCTTATGTTCCAGTTCCACGGGCAAGTGGCATGCCTTACCGTACACGAGTTGGTATGGAGAGGTCCCTATAGGGGTCTTGAATGCTGTTCTGTAAGCCCACAGAGCATCATCCAAGCTCCTTGCCCAATCCTTTCTACGGGTATTTACTGTTCGTTCCAGGATTCTCTTTAATTCTCTGTTAGAGGCTTCTGCTTGCCCGTTGGTTTGTGGATGATATGGAGTGGCCACTTTGTGGCGAATTCCATACCGAACCATGGCAGAGTAAAGCTGTTTATTGCAGAAGTGAGTGCCCCCATCACTGATTAACACTCTAGGGACACCAAACCTGCTAAAGATATGTTTCTGGAGGGACTTCAGCACTGTTTTAGTATCATTGGTGGGTGTGGCAATAGCCTCAACCCATTTTGATACATAGTCAACTGCCACCAGAATATAAGTGTTTGAGTATGATGGTGGGAAAGGTCCCATGAAGTCAATTCCCCATACATCAAACAACTCTATTTCCAAGATTCCTTGTTGAGGCATGGCGTAACCATGAGGCAGATTACCAGCTCTTTGGCAACTGTCACAATTACGTACAAACTCTCGGGAATCTTTATAGAGTGTGGGCCAATAGAAGCCACATTGGAGGACCTTGGTGGTTGTTCGCTCACCTCCGAAATGGCCTCCATATTGAGATCCATGGCAATGCCATAGGATTCTCTGTGCTTCCTCTCTGGGGACACACCTACGGATAATTCCGTCTGCACATCTCTTAAAGAGATAGGGTTCATCCCACAAGTAGTACTTTGCATCAGTAATTAGTTTTTTTTTTTGTATTCTATTGTACTCCTTGGGTATGAACCTTGCAGCTTTATAGTTTGCAATATCGGCAAACCATGGTGCTTCCTGAATGGCAAATAGATGCTCATCAGGGAATGTCTCAGAGATCTCAAGGAAGGGGAGGGACGTCCCTTCCACTGGCTCTATCCGGGACAGATGATCAGCTACTTGGTTCTCTGTCCCTTTTCTGTCTCTTATTTCTATATCGAACTCTTGCAGAAGCAATACCCATCTGATGAGCCTGGGTTTTGAATCCTGCTTTGTGAGTAGATACTTAAGAGCAGCATGGTCAGTGTACACAATCACCTTTGATCCTACTAAGTAGGATCTGAACTTGTCAATGGCGTAAACCACTGCAAGTAATTCCTTTTCTGTGGTTGTGTAATTTTTCTGGGCATCATTTAAAACGCGACTGGCATAATAAATGACATGCAGAAGCTTGTCATGCCTCTGTCCCAATACTGCACCAATGGCATGATCACTGGCATCACACATTAGCTCAAATGGTAATGTCCAGTCTGGTGCAGAAATGACTGGTGTTGTGACCAGCTTAGCTTTCAGCGTTTCAAACGCCTGCAGGCACTCTGTGTCAAACACAAATGGCGTGTCAGCAGCTAGCAGATTGCTTAGAGGTTTTGCGATTTTTGAAAAATCCTTTATAAACCTCCTATAGAATCCTGCATGCCCCAGAAAGCTTCTGATTGCCTTAACATTGGCAGGTGGTGGTAATTTTTCAATTACCTCTATTTTTGCTTGATCCACCTCTATTCCCTTGTTTGAGATTTTATGCCCAAGAACAATTCCTTCAGTCACCATGAAGTGACACTTTTTCCAGTTTAAAACTAGGTTGGTTTCTTGGCATCTTTTCAGAACAAGTTTTAGGTGATCAAGACAGGAGCTGAATGAGTCTCCATATACTGAGAAGTCATCCATGAAGACTTCCAGAAATTTTTCCACCATATCAGAGAAAATAGAGAGCATGCATCTCTGGAAGGTTGCAGGTGCATTGCATAGCCCAAAGGGCATCCTTCTATAAGCAAACACTCCGGATGGACATGTGAATGCTGTTTTCTCTTGATCCTGGAGATCTACTGCAATCTGGTTATAGCCTGAGTAGCCATCCAAAAAGCAGTAATAATCATGACCTACTAGTCTCTCTAGCATCTGGTCTATGAATGGTAAAGGAAAATGATCCTTTCTGGTGGCTGTATTGAGCCTTCTGTAGTCAATACACATGCGCCACCCTGTAACTGTTCTTGTAGGAACCAGTTCATTTTTTTCATTATGAATCACTGTCATGCCTCCCTTTTTTGGGACGACTTGAACAGGGCTCACCCAGGGGCTATCAGAAATGGGATAAATAATCCCAGCCTCTAGTAATTTGGTGACCTCTTTCTGCACCACTTCCTTCATGGCTGGATTTAGCCGCCTCTGTGGTTGAACCACTGGTTTGGCATTATCCTCCAATAGGATTTTGTGCATGCATCTAGCTAGGCTTATGCCCTTAAGGTCACCTATGGACCACCCAAGAGCTGTCTTGTGTGTCCTTAGCACTTGAATAAGTGCTTCCTCTTCCTGTGAAATTAGAGCAGAGCTTATGATAACTGGAAAGGTGTCACCTTCTCCTAGAAATGCATATTTCAAGGATGGTGGCAGTGGCTTGAGCTCTGGTTTAGGAGGTTTTTCCTCTTTCAGAAGAAAGTTCAGAGGCTCTTTCATGTCCCCTGAATCCTCCAAATCAGGCTGAACATCTTTAAAGATGTCTTCCAACTCTGATTCGAGACTCTCAGCCATGTTGATCTCTTCTACCAAAGAGTCAATAAGGTCAACTTTCATGCAGTCTGTTGATGTGTCTGGATGCTGCATGGCTTTGACAGCGTTCAACTTGAACTCGTCATCGTTGACTCTCAGGGTTATTTCCCCCTGTTGGACGTCAATGAGGGATCGTCCAGTTGCTAGGAAGGGTCTTCCTAGAATGAGAGTGGCACTCTTGTGCTCCTCCATTTCCAGCACAACAAAGTCAGTGGGAAAGGCGAATGGCCCAACTCTGACAATCATGTCCTCAATCACGCCTGATGGGTATTTAGTGGAACCATCAGCAAGTTGGAGACATATCCGGGTTGGTTTAACTTCTTCAGTTAAGCCAAGCTTCCTGATAGTGGATGCAGGTATCAGGTTGATGCTTGCCCCAAGATCGCATAAAGCTGTCTTGGTGCAATCACCTTCTAATATGCATGGTATCAGAAAACTCCCAGGGTCTTTAAGCTTTTCAGGAAAGCTTTTCAGAATGACTGCACTGCATTCTTCAGTGAGGAGAACTCTTTCTGTTTCTCTCCACTCCTTTTTATGACTCAAGATCTCTTTCATGAACTTGGCATAAGAAGGTATTTGCTCAAGTGCCTCTGCAAATGGAATCTTTATTTCAAGAGTCCTTAGATAATCTGCAAAGCGAGCAAATTGCTTATCCTGCTCCTCTTTCCGGAGTTTTTGAGGATAAGGTATCTTGGCTTTATATTCCTCAACCTTAGTGGTTAAAGAAGCCTTTTTAGAGGGGTTGTTATCAGCACTTGTGTGTGTCTGATCCCTCACTGGCAATTGAGTGCCAGAGTCAGAAGCTGAAGTGACGTTAGACGCCAGCTCACTGTCTGTTCCTGGCGCCTGAACGCCAGAAATGTATCCATTTTGGGCGTTCAACGCTGGATTCTGCCCCATTTGGGCGTTCAACGCCAGATTCTTGCCCATTTCTGGCGTTGAACGCCAATCTTGCCTTGTTTCTGGCACTGAACGCCAGTTTTGGGCATGGTCTGGGCGTTCAGCGCCAGCCTTCCACCCATTTTCTGGCGTTTTAGTGCCAGAATTATTTTTCCCTGGGCTCTTACTGTCCTCAGGGGAATCTTTGGTGGGTCGCTCATTTCTTGAATTTTTGATGCCTTGAGGTGGGGTATTTAATGTTTTCCCACTTCTTAATTGAACTGCTTGGCATTCTTCTGCTATTTGCTTTGATAGCTGCTGCTTTGTTTGCTTAAACTGTTCGTCCATATGTATATTAGCTATCCTTGTCTCCTGTAACCTGTCTTTGAATTCAGCTAGCTGCTTTGTTAGAAAATCTAATTGCTGATTGAATTCAGCAGCTTGTTTTACAGTACTGAATTCAGCAGTTACTGTTTTAACCTCTTTATTCATGGAAGGGTTGCTGCTTAGATACAGATGCTGATTCCTGGAAACTGTATCAATGAGCTCTTGAGCCTCTTCAATTGTCTTTCTCATATGGATAGATCCACCAGCTGAGTAATCTAGAGACATCTGAGCTCCTTCTGCAAGCCCATAGTAGAAGATGTCTAACTGAACCCACTCTGAAAACATTTCAGAGGGGCATTTTCGTAGCATCTCTCTATATCTCTCCCAGGCATCATAAAGAGATTCATTATCTCCTTGTTTAAAGCCTTGGATGTCCAGCCTTAGCTGTGTCATCCTTTTTGGAGGGAAATATTGATTCAGGAATTTTTCTGTCAGCTGTTTCCATGTTCTTATGCTGGCCTTAGGTTGGTTATTTAACCACCTCTTAGCTTGATCTTTTACAGCAAATGGAAACAGTAATAGTCTGTAGACATCCTGATCTATTTCCTTATCATGTACTGTGTCAGCAATTTGTAAAAATTGTGCCAGAAACTCTGTAGGTTCTTCCTGTGGAAGACCGGAATACTGGCAACTTTGCTGCACCATGATAATGAGCTGAGGATTCAACTCAAAGCTACTGACTCCAATGGAGGGTATGCAGATGCTACTCCCATATGAAGCAGTAGAGGGGTTAGAATATGACCCCAGAGTCCTCCTGGACTGTTCATTTCCACTTATGTCCATGATGGATCTATGGATATAACTTGGACTGATTTACCTTTTTATTTATTTTATTTTATAAGAAGTAAATACTTAAATAAAATAAAATAACTAAAAAGAATTTGAATTTTGAAGTTAAATTTTTTTTTTAAAAAAAATAGAAATTAATTAGTTAATAAAAAAGAAATTTTTGAAAAAGAGGGAAGATATTTTCGAAATTTAGAGAGAGGGAGAGTTAGTTAGGTAGTTTTGAAAAAGTTAAGAAACAAACAAAAAGTTAGTTAGTTAGTTGAAACAAATTTTGAAAAGATAAGAAGTTAGGAAGTTAGAAGAGATATTTTGAAAAGATATTTTTTTTTTGAATTTAGTGAGGAGAGAGAAAAACAATAAGATAGTACAAGATTTAAAATTTTTAGATCTAATGCTCCTTGTTTTCGAAAAATTTGGAGGGAAAACACCAAGGAACACCAAACTTAAAAATTTTAAGATCAAGACACAAGGAAAACTCAAGAACACTTTGAAGACTCACAAGAACACAAGAACATGAAGAAAGAACACCAAACTTAAAATTTTTAGAAAACCAAACCAAAATTTTCGAAAACCAAAGGGAAATCAACAAGAAAACACCAAACTTTAAGTTTGGCACAAAATTTAATAGAGAAAATATTATTTATGAAAAAGAAGGTTTTGAAAAGAATATAAAAGACTCTAACCCAATTACCAAGAACACAGATTAACGCTCTAGCCAAATGAGTTATGGGACTTTCAAAAATTTTAAGAAAGATTATTTTTGAAAACACCAAACTTAAAGTTTGGCACAGGATTTAATAGAAAAATTATTTTTGAAAAAGGTTTTAAAAATATGATAGCCAATTATCATGAACATAAACACCACGTTCTAAATAACTGGGCTATAAGTTTAAAGTATTTTAACAAGGGATAAATAATAAAAGACTCTAAACCAAAAAAAAGAAAGATTTTTCCTAATCTAAGCAACAAAATAATCCGTCAGTTGTTCAAACGCGAACAATCCCCGGCAACGGCGCCAAAAACTTGGTGCACGAATTGTGAATCACACTTTTCACAACGCGTACCACTAACCAGCAAGTGCACTGGGTCGTCCAAGTAATACCTCACGTGAGTAAGGGTCGAATCCCACGGAGATTGTTGGTTTGAAGCAATCTATGGTTATCTTGTAAATCTTAGTCAGGAAGTCAATTATGTTTATCAGTTGAATTGCGAATAACCAAGAGAGCATAAATTAAAGGTTACTTGTTGTGCAGTAATGGAGAATATGTTGGAGTTTTGGCGATGCTTTGTCTTCTGAATCTCTGCTTTCCTCTGTCTTCTGATTCACGCACGCACGTCCTCCTATGGCAAGCTGTGTGTTGGTGGATCACCGTTGTCAATGGCTACCTTCCATCCTTCCAGTGAAAACTACGCTCACGCACTCTGTCATAGCACGGCTAATCACCGGTTGGTTCTCGATCTGGTTGGAATAGGATTTACTATCCTTTTGCGTCTGTCACTAACGCCCAGCCTTCAGGAGTTTGAAGTTCGTCACAGTCATTCAATCATTGAATCCTACTCAGAATACCACAGACAAGGTTTAGACTTTTCGGATTCTCATGAATGCCGCCATCAGTTCTAGCTTATACCACGGAGATTCTGATTAAGGAATCTAAGAGATCCTCATTCAATCGTATATAGAACGGAGGTGGTTGTCAGGCACACGTTCATGATTTGAGGAAGGTGATGAGTGTCACAGCTCATCACCCCCATCACAGTTAAGCGCGAATGAACATCTTAGATAGGAACAAGCGTGTTTGAATGGAAAATAGAAATACTTGCATTAATTCATCGAGACACAGCAGAGCTCCTCACCCCCAACAATGGGGTTTAGAGACTCATGCCGTCAGAGAATACAAAGTTTAGATCTGAAATGTCATGAGATACAAAATAAGTCTCTAAAAGTTGTTTAAATACTAAACTAGTAGCCTAGGTTTACAAAAATTGGATAAACTATGATGGATGATGCAGAGATCCACTTCTGGGGCCCACTTGGTGTGTGCTGGGGCTGAGACTTAAGCAATTCACGTGCAGAGGCCATTTATGGAGTTGAACGCCAGTTTTTATGCCAGTTTGGGCGTTCAACTCCAGTTCTTGATCCTTTTCTGGCGCTGGACGCCAGAATTGGGCAGAGAACTGGCGTTGAACGCCAGTTTACGTCGTCTATTCTTGTGCAAAGTATGGACTATTATATATTGCTAGAAAGCCCTGGATGTCTACTTTCCAACGCAATTGGAAGCACGCCATTTCGAGTTCTGTAGCTCTAGAAAATCCACTTTGAGTGCAGGGAGGTCAGAATCCAACAGCATCAGCAGTCCTTTTTCAGCCTGAATCGGATTTTTGCTCAGCTCCTTCAATTTCAGCCAGAAAAATACCTGAAATTACAGAAAAACACACAACTCATAGTAAAGTCCAGAAATATGAATTTTTCCTAAAAACTAATAGAAATAGACTAAAAACTAACTAAAACATACTCAAAACTATATGAAATTATCCCCAAAAAGCGTATAAAATATCCGCTCATCAAGAACTAAAGAACCGGGAGGGAGAGATTCCAAGTGATAATGAATGCCAAAGAGAGGATAATAGCTTAAATACATGGTAGCTACAACATGTAGGTAAGACATTAATGAAGATCAGGTAGGCAATTCATAATAATTAGATGCAGGAGGGTAAAAACATGCAAGCAACAGGCATGAGAAGCATAACTCAAGCATCAAGTAATAAATGTGCCAAATTGAAGAGCACTTGGAATGATGACAATTGTGAATGATAATCCCAAATACATATGGATTGCAATGTGAGAATAAGAATGAAAAGAATGAATCCAAATGTATATGAGAGCCAAACTTAAATGTTAATTGTCAAATCACTCCTCATAATATCCACAGGCTCAAGTAAAATAAGGTACTATCCAAACAAAACTTCAACACCAACATAAAAATGCATGAAAAAGAAACCATAAATAACTAAGGTAACATGAAATTGGAAAGAAAGAAAAATAAATAAATGCAATAATGGAAAGAATGGAGAGAGAGTAGATGGGGGGAAGGAAAGAAGGGGAAAGGAGAGAGGAAAGAAGAAAGGAAGGATAAACGGGACGCGACGCGTAAGCCTGCATCACGCGTACGTGTGAAAACTGAGTTGGCCATTCGACGCGTAAGCGTCGCCCACGCGTACGCGTGGGTGGTCTGGAAGCAAAAGGACGCACATGCGTATGCGTGCATTGTGAGAGGGGAGAGGACGCGGAAGCGCACAGTACGCGGACGCGTGCGTCAAGTTGTGCCGTAGGCGCGAGTCCAGCCCCGCGCTCGCACAACTCTCGGGTAAAATATGGTTTTACACCGATTTCCCCAACCACGCGGACGCGCCTTAGGCGCGGACGCGTGGGTCTCCAAGAGTGGGAACGGCGTGCACGCGTATAGTACGCGTGCGCGTGGGCTGGATGGTGCCTAAGGCACGTTTCTCACCCAGCTCCCACGCCACTCTCTGTTCAATCTAACCTATTTCGTATCCACAAAGGACGCGGACGCGCACCAGGCACTGGCGCATCGATCCCCTTCTTTTTTTTTGTGCAGAATGCAGGTGATGATGCAGAATGTATGTGGAACACTGAGAAAAGTAAAGCAAAATAAAACTAAGAAAGAAAAGGAACGATCATACCATGGTGGGTTGTCTCCCACCTAACACTTTTAGTTATTGTCCTTAAGTTGGACATTTGGTGAGCTCTTTGTTAGGGCGGCTTATGCTTGAACTCATCTAGGAATCTCCACCAATGTTTGCAATTCCAGTAGCCTCCGGGATCCCAAACTAGGCACATAAAGCCTTCAAGCAAATCAAAGCAAGTGACATGGCCCCAAGAGTGTTGATTGTTGGAATGAATTCTGGGGTCCCAAACCTTGCTTTTGCACCCGTCTTCTTGTTGATCATCATTTTCCAACCGGGTGGTATGCAATCTGAATTCTCACTGAAGCGCCCAAACAATCTCCTAGACCCAGTCAATTGAGAATCATACCAACCCTTGCAACTAGGCTTTAAGCTTCCAACCATAACGAACCTAGGATGCTGTTGCCTACCGCTAACCATCTCCCCTTTACTCTTAAGACCGCATATAGCTCTAAGTTGCCCATCCGTCTCAAGCAAAGCATATTCAAGTGGGCTAATTAAGCTTAGAGATAAAATATTTACCCACTTGAATGAAGGAATGGATGGTAATGGCTTTGGGAGAGAGGTCTCCAACAACTTTGGCAAGGTGATTTTCAGCGCCATTCCTTTGAGCTCTTCCTTGACAACGTCCACCTCTTTGCAAGCTTCTTCAATTTCAGCCTCTTCCTCTTGGTAGCTATCTTCCAATTCAATCTCTTCTTCATTGCCTACCAAAGGCATGGGAGGCTGTACTTCTGCTTCTTTAGTCTCCATCTCTTGATCAACCTCTACAAAGTCTTCAACCATTGTATGCCTTGGAGGTTGTACACCCTCCTCAACATCAACATCTAACACCTTGGAAGGAGGCTCTATGACTGGACTTTCCCATGGAGGTTCCGCATCTCCCAAGTCTTCAACCACTTCCTCTTCTGTGATAATTTCGGCTTTCTCCACTTGCTCTAGTACAAAATCATACTCCTCCTTGATGTCTTTCCCTTCATGACAACTTTCCTCAAGGGTCTCTACTACCTTCACCTTTAGGGCCTCCTCTAACTTCTTATGAAGTATGAATTCGAGAAGACGATCCATTCTCTCTTGTTCCATGTCAATAGCATAATTGGGATCATATTGCTTTTAGATTGATGGATGTGGGTGCTCTTCCATGGAGGGTGGTGATGGGATGGAAAGATCATTATGTGGTTGAAAAGGAGGTGCACTAGAGCTTGAGGGTTGATTGTTGGGGGGTATTCAATGATCCAATCTGTGAGGAGAGAGCTTGTAAAGTAGAGGTCAGACCGTTTAAGGTAGAGTTAAGTGTGTTCTCCATGGTCTTTTGTCTTTGGTGAAGGACACTAAGAGTGTTGTTATCTAATGGAGGTTGGGTTAGATAGGAGAGTTCATTTGTTGGGAGAAAGAGCTCATAATACGGAGGTGGTTCTTCTTGATAAGGATATGGAGATGGTGTATATTGAGGTGGTGGTTCTAAGTATGGCTCATAAGGCTCTTGGTATGGTGGGTATGGATTAGGGTCAGATGGAGGTGAATGGTGAAAAGGGGCTTGTGAGTATGGTGGTTCAGAGTTATATTGAGGAGGTGGTTCATAAGTATATGGTGGAGCTTGTTGGTAACTACAAGGAGGTCCACCATATTCATCATCCTGGTACGCACCCTGGAATGGCTCTTGACCATAGTAATTTGGTGGAGGTTGGTTGTCACGAAAGGGTCCACCATAACTATTGTCTTGGTATGCATCATAGAATGGTTGTTGGTTATAGCGCATTGGAAGGGGTTGTTGCCAAGAGGGTTGATCAAATCCTTGTGGCTCCTCCCATCTTTGATTGTTCCAACCTTGATACATGTTCTCATTATAGCGTCCATTCCCTGCAACATAATTGGAACCAAACTCATAGCGGCAGGGGTGAGAATTCATAGTAGCTAATAAAAATGAAAAACAAAAAGCAAATAAACAAGCAAAAGCAAATATTTACAATAACCAATAATAAGGCACACGTTTACAATTTCCCGACAACGGCGCCATTTTGACGAACGGATTTTTGCTAGTAAAGAATTCACAAATAAATTCTCGTTGCAAGTATATTTTCTAAACCAGCAAAGAATCCTTGCATACAAAAGTTTGGTTGTCACAAGTAACAAAACCCCTAAAAAGTAATAAACGAAGTATTTAAACCTCGGGTCGTCTCTCAAGGAATTGCAGGGAGGTGTGATTTATTATTGGTTATAGAAAGATATCCTTTTGGGTTTTTGAATAAGGAACAAGAAAAGTAAATTGCAAGAAAGTAAATTAATAACTAGAAAAGCTCTTGGCAAGGTATGAGAACTGGACGTCCTATCCTAGTTATCCTTATCAATTGTGATGAAAATTGTTCGTTGCTCTCACTTGGTTAACCTCTAACTATGAAGGTAAGTCAAATGGATAAATCAATATGAATCCTCAAGTCCTAGTCAACTCCTAAGGAAAGACTAGAGTTAGTGGAATTCAAGTCAATTAGCAACTTTCAATTCTCAATCAACAAGGGAGTCTGATAACTCAAGAGTCTCCAATTACTCTACCAAAGCCAAGAATCATAAAAAGCTAAATTAAAATCATAAATATGAAATACTTCAAATTACATTAAATAAAGAAATCAAATCTAACATTAAGAGTTCATAAACTAAGTTGGGAAAATCAATAAACTAGAATGCTAGAATAAATAAAAGTAGAAGAAAAACGGAATTGAAGGAACATTGAACCTAGAATTGAGAAGAAATAAACCTAAAACTGAGAGAAATCTCTCTCTCTAGAAACTACATCTAAAACCTAAATTATGTGAATGTAAGTTGTATCGATGAATCCTCCACTCTGAAGCCTCTAATCTGTGTTTTCTGGGCAAAAAATTAGGTCAAAAATAGCCCAGAAATCACCCTCAGCATTTTCTGATACGTCTAGGACATGGCTCTGTTACGCGTACGCGTCACCTAACAGCATAGCAACTATGACAAATTATATATCATTTCGAAGTCCCGGATGTTAGCTTTCCAACGCAACTGGAACCGCCTCATTTGGTCCTCTGTAGCTCAAGTTATGGTCAGTTAAGTACGAAGAGGTCAGGCTAGACAGCTTAGCAATTCCTTCAATTTCTTGTATTCCTTCCACTTTTGCATGCTTCCTTTCCATCCTCTAAGCCATTTCTGCCCTGTAAATCCTGAAAACACTTAACACACATATCAAGGCATTGAATAGTTATAACAGAGGATTAATATTAGCAAATTTAGGGACAAAGAAGCATGTTTTCAATCATAGCACAAAATTAGGAAGGAAAATGTAAAACTATACAATTAGTATGAATAAGTGTGCAAAGACTTGATAAAAACTACTCAATTGAGCACAAGATAACCCATAAAATAGTGGTTTATCACAACCATCATGAGATTTAGAAGAATATTCTGGAAGAACATACGGGAGTTTACAAGGAGGTGCTAAAGCTATACATTAGCAAAAAAGAACCACGTCATCTTTTCGATGACGAAATTGGATGGAAGGGCCAACTTAATGGAAGGGCCAACTTAAGCCACGCTGTCAGGATACAATTTGAGTCAATTGAAAATTAGAAGACCAAATTGATTTGAGAGTCAAATTTTAAGGACTATTTTGAGTATTAACTCGCCAAATTAAATACAAAAAATATTAAAAAAGAATACTGAAAAATTATGACAAAAAAAACACTAAATTTTAACACATAAATTTAAATTTTTTTAAAAAAATATAGTGAAAAAGTATTAAAAGATGATTTTAAATTATATAAATTTATATTTTTTTAATATATTTTTTCATCTAAACGTAATTTTCAATAATATAATTCAAATAATATTTATTTCATTATAATTTATTTTAATATAAAAGTATCAAAAATAAATTCTATTAATATCAACTCACCTTTTATTAAAATTAAATTTATAAACATTAATTTAATGTAAATTTTTGCTTACAAACTTTAATCCAAAAAACATACTAAGTAGTGGATATAAACTAGTATTGGTTGTGTGAACTTATTATTGTTACTTATTTATTTACATAACCCTCATTATGGACATTTTGACATTCTAACCAAAAAATAAATAAAATCTTTGATTAATCTACACGGCAAAAAAGGGACACGCATTCCCCTAATCTCTCTCTGCGTCAAGTGTTGGAGCTCACAGTTCGAACTTCGAAGCCTGTGAGTCCGTCTTGTTCCTCAACGGCATGAACTAACAGCTCCCACCCTCTCTCATTTCGGGTAATTTCTATTCATATTTAGTTTTCATTACTGCTCCAATCTGAAATTATTATTATTTTTCTAACCACTTTCATTTCCGGGTTTCAATTTTGCGTATGTTTACTTGGACATATTCGTATCCTGTTAAGATGTGCTGAGTTGACTTGTTTCTCTACCAAATTTTGATCCTTTTTGTGGGATTTTTTTTGGCTTCCTTTAATTCTGAAGCAGCATTTTATACAATGTAAGCCTTAAGAGGGGAATAGAGATTTGCAACAACTATGTAACAAACTTTTTGTTGTGATATTGGTTTGCTTCTTTTCTGTTTGTTGATTTGTTTGTGAATGCAACAGATATTTTCTAATTTGTCTTTGTTGTAAGGCGGGTTAGGTTGCAAATGAATTTCTAGTGGGTTGAAACTATGACCATTCAATGAGATCATAACAAAAAGGGAATAATGGAGAAAATGTTGAAACCTTTGACTTAAATTTGACATAGATTGAGGACTAGATCTGCAAATGAGCAATAGAGAGTGAGTTTTTGGGTAGATGGGGTGATGATACTTCGGATTGGTTTCATTTTGTCAAGGTTGGCCGCTTGGAGCATTCGATCATGCATCATATTGGAGAGAGCATGACATCGAGAGAGGCTGTGGATAATGAACAGGAAATCTTGCTTAAGAACGAAAATAGCGGAACAGATGACGAACCTAAGATTAACTATAGAGGGTGGAAGGTCATGCCCTTCATAATAGGTGAGTGAGATTGCAAGTGGAATCTTTTTGTGTTCTTAAATGCTTCCATGATACTTTGTTCTGTCCGGATTAGTTTTTTTTTCTCTTGAATTACTTGTTTGTGTAACTGACAGGGAATGAGATTTTTGAGAAGCTAGGAGCTATTGGTACATTGTCCAATCTCTTGGTCTATCTCACTACAGTATTCAATTTAGAAAACATCACAGCTACAAATATTATCAACATCTTCAATGGCAGCACCAACTTTGCTACGATAATAGGAGCTTTCTGCTCTGACACCTATTTTGGCCGTTACAAGACTCTAGGATTCTGCACGGTGGCTTCATTTCTGGTATATTATTTTGCCTCTTGCCTTAACCATTATGTTCCATTCCATTTGTTTATCAGCAACAGAATACACTTAGGGATATCAGAATTCGGAAAAAATCAATGATATTGAGAAACATCCGAGATCATCACCGCAGTGATTCCATTTTACTAAGAAAATAAACTTATCAATTTGTGCAACTAATTCCTAGATTCCCCTGGGTAATACAGGGTTTATTAGTAATACAACTGACAGCAGCAATTGAGAAGCTGCATCCACCTCATTGCGAAGAGAACACCACATGCAAAGGCCCAACAGAGGGGCAAATGACATTTCTAAAGACTGGTCTTGGATTATTGTTGATAGGAGCTGCGGGGATAAGACCATGTAACTTGGCGTTTGGGGCTGATCAGTTTAATCCTAATACAGATTCTGGGAAAAAAGGAATCAATAGCTTCTTCAATTGGTACTTTTTCACTTTTACCATTGCTCAAATGATATCCTTAACAATCATTGTCTATATACAATCAAATGTTAGCTGGGCAGTGGGTCTGGGAATTCCTGCTGCGTTGATGTTGTTATCTTCTGTAATCTTCTTTTTGGGTTCGAATATGTATGTAAAAGTTAAACCAAGTGGAAGTCCTCTGACTAGTATAGTGCAAGTTATAGTGGTTGCAGCTAAGAAAAGGAAGCTGAAGCTATCAGAATATCTATATCCTTCCCTCTTCAACTACTTGCCTCCAAAATCAGTGAATTCTAAACTTCCCTATACATATCAATTCAGGTAAATGGCACAAAGAATTCCTACCATGATTAACAAATATGATTGATGGTTTTGACGTGTTCACTGGGTGGCGTACATTAACAGGTTCCTCGACAAAGCAGCAATTATGACTCCTCAAGATCAACTAAATCCCAATGGATCTGCTGCTGATCCCTGGAGTCTTTGCAGTATGCAGCAAGTGGAGGAGGTCAAATGCTTGTTGAGAGTGTTACCAATCTGGGTTTCATCAATTTTATACTTTGTTGTTATTGTCCAACAGCACACTGTTGTAGTGTTCCAAGCCCTTATATCCGACAGGCGTATTGGGAGTAGCAATTTCATGATCCCGGCTGCATCCTACTATGTCTTCCTGATGATTACCGTGGCAATATGGTTACCTCTCTATGACAGAAAAGTCATGCCTTTGTTTCAGAAGCTCACCCGAAGAGACAGTGGCATCACACTCCTCCAGAGGATGGGCACTGGCATTTTTTTCTCGATAATCAGCATGCTAGTGTCTGCAAAGGTTGAACGGCACCGGAGAAATCTGGCTCTGACCGAACCACTTGGAATTGAAACGAGAAAAGGTGTGATTTCATCAATGTCAGGTATGTGGCTGATTCCTCAGCTGGCATTGGCTGGTTTAGCCGAGGCATTTATGTCCGTTGCACAAGTCGAATTTTACTACAAACAGTTTCCTGAAAATATGAGAAGCATGGCAGGCTCTCTTTACTACTGCGGCCATGCAGGGTCAAGTTATTTGAGTACTTTGCTGATTTCGACCGTCCACCAAATCACCGCAAGATCTGCAACCGGGAATTGGCTGCCGGAGGATCTGAACAAGGGGAGGTTGGATAACTTCTATTGCATCATTGCTGCTATAGAAGTTGTTAATTTGGGCTACTTTCTGATATGTTCACAGTGGTATCGGTACAAAGGGACGGACAGCAGCTCCACCGAGCTTGAAAAATTGACACAACAATCTGAAAGAACTGCAAATGGTGTTTAATGGTTTGAGTTTATTACAGCTCTTTTGTAGTCATAGGTCTATAACTACACTCACCCTTCATTGAACCATGACCCTAACATGAAATCTCACTTCATCATGTGGAGCCATTACACTTGTAGAGATCAAAATCAAATAGATTATTGCATCGAAAACAATGTTCTTCCCCTTCAATTATATAGTTTTCAGAGATATGTTATATGTAGGTTAGGTAAACGGGTGAATGTACTAATTTTTTTTGTTTTTTGAAGTGCTGGGTTCATTCCTTGAGATGTTTGTCTTGAAACACTCATAATGGAAGAGAAAGTAAAGTTACAGCTTAACATTATGTTTTGGCATTAATATTTTCTTAGTTTGCTTGCTGCATATGAAAACAACAATGATAACTGTTTAATATTTTTTATATTTTTTTTCACAACAGTACTTTTCTCATTATTATTATTATTATTATTATTATTATTATTATTATTATTTGTTAATAATCACGAATTGGAATTACAAAAGTAAAAGAAAAATATAGTTTTTTTTTGGGTGAATAATGTATTAAAATAAGTTTTTGGATAAAATTTTATAATTACTTAATAGCAAATAAATTATATTTATTATAATTGAAATTTTATGAAAAGAGTAGTGATAGAGCTTCTTAATAGCATGTCTACTAAGTAATAATACTCTTAATAGTTAAATAAATACAATAATTTTAACAATTAATATATTAAAAATATAAAAGATTAATTTTCTTATTTAGAAATTAAGGCATTGTTTGGATGCAAGATGAAAAATGAGAGAAATGAAAAATGAGAGAAAAGAAAATAGGAGAAAAGAAAATAAGAGAAAAGAAAATGAAAGAAAAAGTGGATTTTTTTTGTATTGTTTGGATGAAGAGAAAATAGATAAAAAGAAAATAAGAGAAAATTTTTCTTTTATTTGGATGGAAGAAAAAATAAGAAGAGAAAAAGTTATACTAGAGTAAAATTACATTATACTCTTACTTATATTATATATAAATTATAATTTATTAATGTATTCAAGTCATATTTCTAATAAAAAAAGTAATCCAAATTATATTTTAAGATTTTAACATATTATCTTTGTTAACAATAATATTTGTTTGAAGTTATTGTTTTTTATTGTCTTTTAAATGTAATAAACAAAAAGATGTATCATTATTTCTTAAACATATACAAATAAATAATTTCATAAAAGAATAATAAAAATTACTCATAGGCTACATCATTAATCTCTTTAATCATATTTGAGAAAAATTTTCACTAATCCTCTTTACAAAATAAAATATTAACATAAGAAGTGGCTAGCATTTCTTTTTTGATACATGCGACAAAAAGCCATATACAATTTTTATAAACATATAACAAAATATCAAAAGAGTAACAATGACCAGGACTCCAGGAGAATAATATTTTGTCACCACACACCAGTTTTAAAAAGGGTAATTCTTCATAGTTAGAGTCATCAGCATACGCCTACTTTCAAAAAATCAATTCTACATATAGCTGGAACCATCTATATATACACATCTACTTCAAAAAAGAAGTTTTTTTCCTAGTTAAAGATATTAACACATAATCCATTTCTGCTTGTACTAAGCAGTATACTCGTCGTCCCCAAATATTTTCAAGTATTATGATTCCTGCACAAGCATATACAATAAATATAAATTAATACAAAGATCAGAGTTGATCATAATAAACTATTTTGTCGATATTTTTCTATTTAAACAACCAATCAATCTCAAACTATCAACAAAAAGTGACTTGCAACCATGTGTTAACATAAATAAAACAAAGAATGACATGTTGTTCAAATGCATGAAGATATACTCATACTTTATGGGAATAAAAAAACACATAATCAATTGTTAAAAATAGTAACTTCAAATTAACCAGAAATTAAGTGTGTATAAAAACTATACCTGTAATGGTGAATATTTTTTGAAAGTACCATATCTCCTAAGCAAACACCAAAAGCAGTCATGAAATAAAAAAGAGCATTCAGTTGCATTTCAGGTAGGATACCAAAAAGTTGGCGCTTTTTTTTGCTCATTTTCACATAAAAACTGATAACATTACATCTTATATGAACCAACCAAACCCAATTCAGTCAACAAATACATCTGATTTGTTGTAAAGGCGAGGCCTATTTTGTTGCATAATAGCTAACCCTTTTTTCAACAATTGCAACTTGTCTTTTAATTAATGAGACTTGTTTTTCGGCAACCAAAACTTGCCTCTCAGCCACAGAAGCTTGTCTCTCAGCTGATTCAACCTACCTCTGAGCCACGTCATGTAGCTTGCTAGAAAGAAAATTACCCTTTTTTTATAGCATCGGCCATGGTAGTAATTTCCAACGCAACTTTCTCATGTTGTGCCTCCAAAAAGTCATTCATAAGAGACTTACGCTTTGTACCTCTTGAAGTTGAAGTCCCTCCTAATTGATTCGGTTGACTATGAGGTGCACTTGGTGAATCTAAATTAGCAAAAAATATAAGGGTATCATGTCCCATGTTAACATCTATGTCAGAAATGTTTTCAAATAAGTCATTCAAGTCAATGGGATCTTTATCAAGTTGTTGAATTCTTTCTTGTGAAGTAGCGACCCTTTTACCAGTAGCTCTATCAACTCCGAACAACTCCTTTAAAATATCATAATGCTTATTTCGCAATTTTTTCATTTTTTTGCATGTGGTTTCTCTTACATGAAAATATGCTGAAATTATTTTGTGACTAACTGCATCAATAGTATAAATAAGAAAAGCAAAGTTTAATATACCTTAATAAAAAGTCTTGCTAGACTTCCTCTTCAACTTCAAACTTTCTAGTAATAGGTTTTTACGCAAATCCATTTAAGTGATGAAATAAGTCATATGTCTCGGCAAAATAATCTTTCAATGTCTTCATTCTATTCTTGATGTGGCTCTTTGTTATGTGCGGGACTATTGCTATGCTCAAAGTCTTCACAAGATTGGCATATGCTTAAGTTGTCCACGAGCCATCGTGTCTATACCTTTTAATGCTTTCTCTGCTAACGCATTCAGCAAAACTTCATCCATATTATCAGACCATCTTAAATTGTCTTTAGAAGGTTGATTAACTTCTGTTGTTTTATTTCCTTTATTCGACATTATTTAACTTGTAACAATCCTTTAAAAAATCCAATCAACAATTCTGAGTGTAAACTACACATGTATATACATATTCATATATGTTGAAATATGTAATCACTCGTAATGTTCGATACACATTCCACATTTCAGCTGCAATATTATCTCGTAACAATGTTGCATGTCTATATTCCTCATCACGTGGTTAATTTAATTATGATCTATCTATGTTGCATTCTTGTAGCAATTCTCGATCAACCGCATCAATTATAGACTGATCAACATCGACACCCATCAAAAAGTTATGCAGTATACAACATGCCAAAAAATTGTCTCTCATAGTTTCAAATGAATAATAAGGTTCAATGTCGCCAGTTATAATTGGGAATATTTTCTTTAGAACTCCGAAACATCTTTCAATGACATTTCTTAATGAAGAATTCCCGTGGTTGAATAATTCTTTAGAATTTTATGGCTCACACACTGAATACTCTTTCAAGTGATACCGAACACCTTTATATGGTGTAAATATCCCAGACTTTAGCATAAATTCACATCGCCTAGATAAAATTTTTCTACAACAGTTGCATACGCATATTAAATTATAACATACTGTGACTATGAATTTAACTTTATGTAGACGATTTCATAAATTACACTATCACAGACCTTTAGGAATTCGAAGTGAATATTCCTTACTTAAAGCATGTTTCAAAATTCTTGAGTCAAAGGCGGTTCCTTCCCAACCAAACAACACATAAGTGAATTTCATATCAAACCCACAGGTGGCTAAAATACTTTGTGTGGGGTGATCTTTTCTTCCAAAAAAACGAAGGGCTTCTACCTTTGGTACCTTCACATGACTATGAGTTCCATCTATGGCTCCAATGCAGTCCTTTTTTAGAAGATAAATTGACATATTAACATAACACTTTTATAATTATTTCATTGACAATTACATAAATGTCACTAAGTTAAAAGAGTTAGTACCTTAAAAAAGAGATAGAATCGACTATTATTAAGTATTTCTTGAGGAACATTCTCACTAGATAGTTGATTGAAGAACTCTCCCTCTAAGGATAGAATAGAATGTAGGACATTGTGAAAATGACGACTAACTGTCTTCCCAGAGTGGTGGAAGAAGAAAGACATGGTTTTAGTTTTAACATTATGTCCTATAATATGTAGGAATTTTGCGACTTGCACTTCAACCGTAGAGCGAGTTGAATCTTTTACTCTACCAGTTCCTCTTAACTTTTTACATAACTGTCTAAATGCTTCAGGACCCATACATAGACATCTCGGCATTTTTTAGACTTCAGTAACCGTGTCATTAACTGAGTACGCCTAATTTCTCTTTCCAAGTTGTCGTCATTAATTTGCCTAGGCCTATATTGTGATAATAATTTTGAAAAATACAACACATGAACTAAACCCATGAAAGAGATGTAACACATATATTTTGTCTCTATCCTAACTCTTCCCTTACACTAATCAAGATTTGTATTGGTTCAGGATGATATAGGTCAATAGTAGTGATTTGATGTACTTGAAATTTTGAGTTATGTATGACATTCGTTGTATCTTCAAAATTTGTATCTTCGACATTTTCGCTATCCATCTATGAAAATATAGTGTTTAGGGTGGACACCTAACAAGAAAGTTATATATATATTTTTTTGTGACAGTATAATTCATTTGTTGAAAAAAGAAACCAAAACTAAAGTTTTATATAAACCTTTGGTTTTACCTTATGCAATATAAAAATACCTTGTTTTGAGGCACTTATCTCTGATTCCTAAATGCCAAACTGAATTTCAAAGCTCACTGTCATAAACAATAAACGTAAAATGTAAATCACATGATACTAAAACTGTAGCTTAGTCAGTGCCTCACTTTACTCTTTAACAACATCACTTATTTTCTACTTAACTTCAACAATAATAATAGTTATAATATACATATAACTTAGTTACAAAATAAACAGAACATTGCATATAGTTAACCAAAAAAGAAAACCTTTCATCTTATGTAATAAGCCAGCTTTCACTCAAATTTATCATATAAGCTAGTACAGTTAAAGGATTTTGCAAGTCAAATATGAACTTTTGAGAATTCAATTTTGAAAACATAATCTTGTGCAACTAAAATTATATGAAAACTAGTCTCAAACTCCCTTCTTTCACATAAGCTAATACAATTAAATGGTTTTTGAACTCAAATTTATACTTGCAAGAATTTGAACTCAAAGACAATGCATCCATATGATCCTTTGATAAGGATAAGGTGAACGTCTTAACCTAAAATATCTCAGTCTCAGTCTTTGACATTCAAAAAATTAATCTATTTATTAGTAACAATATTATGTAAATTAAAGATATAAATTCCATCCACATGAATTAATTTCAAAATCAAATTAAGTTTTCGTTATTTTTCTAATAAAATAAAATCATATGCGATTGATTTACGAGGTTGGGATCCATATGCTGTATCTGACTGACGTACCTGAAGGGAAGACGGAATGGGCCTCGCAGTCTATTATTGCAATTCTAATGTTGTGGGACGGGCAAGAGTTTGCTTCTCCTAGAGAGAGTAATGTTAGGGCAGTTATTACTAATCTTCATCTCCTTGATCTTCACGTGCAAGTGATGCCCCTTTTAATTGTCTGTTCTTGATTTGCCTCAATGAACTTTTACCTATGAATTGTAAATAGCCTCAGGATTTTACTAGTTATGGATGCTTATGATAAAAAGTTTGAAATTAATTAATGCGTTGGTTATCAGCTCCAAATAATAGGCAGATTGCCCAAATTATTTTATGAAATCATGATAACTATTAAGATAAAATAAAGTGATGTAAAAATAATTAAAACATGACATCTTAAGTTTGCAAAAAGAACATCGCTTTAAGCTCAATTATCAATTATAACATCTAGTCTGTTGGTACTCTTTAAAGTTCAAAATCAATGTTTAAGTTTCTACCGAAAATCAATTATATCTAGAAACAGTTCTATTGAATCAGAGCCAATAATACACTAAAAGTGCATTCTCAAAAACTGCATATCCAATCTGTTTTCACTTTATGCCAATTCAACTATGACATATCTACTACCAATTTAATTCATCTACTGAAAAGGTTTAATTCCTAAACATTTATAATCTTTACCTGAGTATGTAAAACTGCTTGTGGGTTAACTTTATTTTTAAACACACTCTATTCTGTGTCTTACAGTCCTAGCACCAGATTGTTTATCCCAAATCTTCCTCCCACCACTTCTCTTTGCGTATCCAACAAGTGCTTCTAACACTTAATTAAAGACCTATCCAATTAAAAATTCTTTTTTGGACCAAACATGAATTCGTGCAGTGAAACATAAGTTCAAAGATGGTTAAATTTTTGGATTACAATGAAGGACTCATTTGAAAGCAGAAAAGGAAGAATCGGTCATTTTTTCACTACAAAATAAGAATCGTCTATGGAATATAAAATCACAACAACTTCTCAGTTGAAAAATGAAAGAAAATGGCAAACTATGTGCAATGATGATTTTTCCATTTCGTTTTGGGAGAAACTACAAAAACGACTGAAAAATGACTTACCTTCGTCTTGAGGAATAAGAGATGAAGTTGCGATGAGGCTGTCACGACAATGATGATGCTACGGTGGCATTGCGGACGACGATGGTGAAGTTGCGGCACTGTTGACAACGACGGTGAAACTGGGAAGAAGACAAGAGACGTGTTTAGATATTGGAAAGAAAGTCAAATTGGGGATTTTTCTTTCTCTGTTAAACAAAGGGTAAATTTGTATTTTTACCATTATTTACACTTTTTCTATCAGTTTTTATCTCATGTCCGAGAAGAAAAGTTTTGGATGGCCCCATACCAGTTTTTTGTTTTCCTTTCAATTTTCTATCCTGATCCAAACAATGAAAAATTTAATTTTCCATCCATTTTCCATTCCTACATTTTCTTTCCACTCAATTTTCTTTAAACCAAACACGGTGTAAAGGTATAAGAATTTATCATTTTATCAATCACGAGAATTTATCATTTTTTTTAAGAAAAAAAAAGATGTCTTTTGAGTGCTTTTATGAGAAAAACAAGATCTCTATATATAATAAGAGGCAGTACATAGTTAATTGCTTGACACGTGTAGCTACATACATTTGACAAATGTTAGCTTTGACTGAGTGACAAGTGGTAAAGTAATACAACATTAATAAAAGGGTAAAGTCCCAACCCGGTCCCTGTCCATTTTTTGAAGGACATAGCGATCCTTGTCCAAAAAAATGGTATCCCCCGGTCTTTGTCCTTGCTTGCCGTGAGGCATGGTGGTCCTTCTGTCATCTCCAGCATTAAGACCTAACAGAATTTGTGTATGTGGCAGTTAACGTTGATGATGTGTCAAGGATCTGTCTATTTAGTGTCATGTTAGCAAGTGAAATTTGGACAGGGATCGATTTGTCCTTATTTTTTTGACCGAAACGTTGTCATTTTATAAATGGAAAAAATGGCTTGTTGAGTGTGCATATTGGCCTTCCATATAACCCCCAATCCCTCACCTCTATTTATAGAAAACCCTAGAATCTTTTCCTCTTCTCCATCCAAAAGACGACTCTGGGACGGTGCACATGGTCGTGTTCTTGAGTGGACCTCTGACTGTGTTGCTGACAAGACGCGAGAAAAGGGATCTAACAGTGTTAGTGACAGACTCATTGATGGCGTCGACAGAAGTTGAAAGTGGAAGCTACAGAGGTAAACAATGGGGTTAGGGTATTAAAAAATTTGGTGAATTTGAAGTTTTGAATTGTTGTGCTTGTTTTTTCTGATGTTGCAGACATGGAAGTTGGCTAATTTTTTTCGTTTAGGGAAGCTGCATTTTGTATATGTTTATTTTGTTTTTAGTTAATGCAAAGAGTTTTGCACAAGATTGGGGTGAACTGAAGGGTTAGCATGAATTTTTTTTCATTGTTCTCCATTGTTTTATCATTGAACTAAGCTGAACTCTGCATAACTGAATAGAACTATGAATAATTGTGCTGTTTTGACTAAAATAGTTGTGATAATTAGGTTTTTTTACATATTTTTTTGTTATAATTAATCTTAATGTAGATGGATGATGACATGGTAGTTCCTGTGTTTAATTATGGAGGTTCTTTTAAAAGGAACTCAGAGGGGATACTAAATTATGTTAATGGAAAGGTGCACAGATATCCACCCATGGATTAAGATTTCATTAACTTCTTTGATTTGGAGACTTTGTTTAAGAAGATGGGATATAGAGAGTATAAAAGCATGTATTGGCTTGACATGACTACACCTGATATGGAAACTGTGTTGCATCTTCTCAAGGGTGATGCTGAGATAAATCAAATGAGGGATAACATCAACAAAAATAAGGAGATTGATGAATTTTACTTATACTTTGATCATTCAGCCAATGTTCCTGAGGTTGTTGATGATAGGGCCAGGGTTGAAGTTGTGCTGAGTGATTTATCATCCTCATCCTCAGATGATGGATATGAGAGTGTAGAGGATGAGGCTTACAAGCCTCCTCCTTGTGGGTTTCAAGATTCTAACAACAGTAAAGATAGTGAATCAGAGAGAAAGAAACTTAATAAGAGGAAAAAGAAGGCTTTACCTAAGAAGAAGACTAATCAGGGACCCAAAAGGAGTTCACAAACCCGGCCCGATTAGTGATGATAGGGTTGGGCCGAATGGTTCAAAGAGAAGGGCTTTTAAGAAGTACACTGGAGTGAGAAGAAAGCATATCCTTAGGCCCCCTCGTCCCAATAATACCACTGCCAACAATACTGTTTCCGCAGAGACAATTGCTGCAGCAAGTTCTGAGACTGCCTCAAGGATCTTGAAATTCATCCCCACTCCAAGAATGAAGCCACCTAAAGAGAATTGAAATGACAACTTTGAAATAGTTGTTTGTGTTTTGTTGACTGGTGCGGTATTTATAACCCACAAACTTACCGGCAAGTGCACCGGGTCGTACTAAGTAATACCTCAGGTGAGTGTGAGGGTCGATCCCACGAGGATTGATGGATCAAGCAACAATGATTGAGTGATTGGCTTAGTCAGGAAAACAGAAAGTAATTTTTGGGCAATATAAAAGACATTAAACAATATAAAGAATATTGAAGAAAGGCAAGTAAATACTTTGGGAAGAAAATATGGAGAAAAAAGTTAAGGCTTCAGAGTTATCTATTTTTCCGGATTAACTTTTCTTACTAACTATTTTAATTATGTAGGATTTAATTTATGGCATACTATATATGACTAGACCCTAATTCCTTAGACCTTTCTAGTCTCCTCTAAAATTCATTAACTACCAATTCCTTGGTCAATTAATTCCAATTAGAAGCTGCATGATCAAATTCCAGTTTATATGCCACAAAAACTCTAATTACCCAAAAATAAAAGGATTATATGTCACGTATCCCGTTAAATCCAAATAATTAAAATTTAGGAGAATATGTTTTCAAGCTGTTGTTCAAGTAAAGAGCTTTTCCAAGTTATGCAAGAACTCAAGTAGAAAGAGGGTCATACTTCCGTTCCACCCAAATTCATAAGATAAAGAGCGAAAACAATTCTTAAATTGTAAATCCATACATGAATTAAAATAGAAAAAGCAATAAAATCAATCCATACAAATAGACAGAGCTCCTAACCTTAACAATGGAGGTTTAGTTGCTCATGGTTCAAAGTAGAAAACTAGGATTGTAAATTGTGAATTGGAATAATGTTGTGTTCAAAAAATGTTCTCCTCGAACCACCCTGTTGGAATCCCTTTTATATCTAATCCTAATAATTTAAAATCTATTTTCTAAAAGTAAAATCATATCTTTTCCTAAAATAATATTTGAATTTAAATTTGAATTAATTAACAAGTCTTCAGTTTATGGGTGGGGACCACTTGTTTTGTCCATTCTGCAGCTTCTAATATGTGTTTTCTAGGCTAAAAACTGGGTCAAAACAGCCCAGAAATCATCCCCAGCGCTTTTCTGCGCTTTCTGTACGTGGCTCATGTCACGTGTACGCGTCGGTCAGGCGAGTCACGCGGACGCGTCGGTCATGCGCACGTGCCGCTGTGCAAATCTTCAAATCATGCATACGTGTCAGTCACGCGCACGCGTCGCCATGGAAAGCTCCAAATCACGCGCACGCGTACGCGTCGCTCCTTGCTGCCATCTCCTTTGGTTCTTGTGCTGCAGAAACTCCATCAAATCCAGCCGAATGCTACCTAAAATAAACAAAATTGCAAAAGACTCAAAGTAGCATCTATATTGGCTAAAAGATAATTAATTCTTTATTAAACTCAACAAATTAGATGCAAATTCACTAGAAAAAGATAGAAAAGATGCTCACGCATCACAACACCAAACTTGAACTGTTGCTTGTCCTCAAGCAACCAAAACTAATATAAGCTTAGGATGTGAATTTGCATGAGAATGAGAGTTCGATTAAGCTCATGTCTCTTTTTATAATGGGGTTTACAATTGCAATCCTGAATAGTTTTGGCATCTCTCTTTATCCTTTGAAGTTCAGAATGATTGGCATCCATAGGAACTCAGAATTCAGATAGTGTTATTGATTCTCCTAGTTTAGTTTGTTGATTCTTGAACACAGCTACTTTATGAGTCTTGGTTGTGACCCTAAGCATTTTGTTTTCCAGTATTACCACCGGATACATAAATGCCACAGACACATAACTGGGTGAACCTTTTCAGATTGTGACCCAGCTTTGCTAGAGTTCCCAGTTAGAGGTGCCCAGAGTTCTTAAGCACACTCGTTTTGCTTTGGACCACGACTTTAACTGCTCAGTCTCAAGCTTTTCACTTGACACCTTCACGCCACAAGCACATGGTTAAGGACAGCTTGATTTAGCCGCTTAGGTCAGGATTTTATTCCTTTGGGCCCTCCTATCCATTAATGCTCAAAGCCTTGGATCCTTTTTTTTTTTGCAAGCTTCATGTTTTTCACTGCTTTTTCTTGCTTCAAGAATCAATTTTATGATTTTTCAGATTATCAATAACATTTCTCTTTTTTCATCATTCTTTCAAGAGTCAACAATTTTAACATTCATAAACTTCACTATCAAAAATATTCACTGTTCAAGCATTCATTCAGAAAACAAAAAGTATTGCCACCACATCTAAGTAAATAAGACTACTCTTAAAATTAACTCAATTTCTCATGCAATACATCACTTCTGTATTTTTTATTTAAATTCAAGCTCAGTGAGTAATACATGAGACATCTTTTAAACCAATTAAGAGAAAACTAAACTAGACCTATGATTCTTACTAATAAAGGATCATGCAACAAACAAAGCAAAAATAGCAGAAAACCAGAACATAATATAGAAAAAGAGGGGAGGAATAAAAAATGAAAGGAACTCAACCACCTTAGTTATATTAGCGGTCATTTTATTCTTCAGGTTGTGCTCCTCAGTGAATATGATTTGCCTCCCTTTTGGTGCCATAGGAATAAACAGAAAACCCGTAAGTGAAGCGTCAACACTAAACTTAAAGGTTTGCTTGTCCTCAAGCAAAGAAGAACTGAAAACAGATAGAAACAACTATTATGATGAAAGAAGAATAAAAGGATAAAAGAACAAGAGAGAATTAGGATTGGCAGAGAGAGAAAGAAAATTAAAACTGGGCGGCGAACTAGTGTAGTTGTGCGGCGAAGGCGACGTGTACGCGTACAGCACGTGTACGCGTAGGTCGCGAATTTTCCATAATGACGCGTGAGCATCAGGCATGCTTCTGTGTGCCCATGATTTGTGTGATTCGCGCGAAGCCAGCCGCGCGCACACACAACTCTCTGTTCGCGTGACTTGGGAACCATTATTTTCATACGACGCGTGCACGTCATGCACGCGCACGCGTGGATGGCCATTTGTGCAGATGACGCGCACGCGTCAGGGACGCGTACGCGTGAATATATTTTGTGCTTCTAGCACACTTCCAGCCCCAAGCCAGCACAACTCTCTGCCCAAACACTTATTTACGTCGATTTTCAAGGTCCCGAAATCACCAATGATGCACACGCGTGGGGTACGCGTTTGCGTGGGCTTGTTTGTGCGAAAGGCATCATTCCTGCGCCACTCCCGCGCAACTCTCTGTTCATTTTTTTATTTTCAACGCACACCTATCTGACACGTACGCGTCGTTTGATTTTTTTTTTTTAAGTGTCCGGTTCATGTTCTAAAATAGCTGCATGATCAAAACACACGTAAAACGAAGGAAAACAGTAAAAACTCAATAAAAATCAAATAAATAAGAAAATCACTACTACGAAAAATAACTAAGGATACGAAATTATCGGGTTGCCTCCCGACAAGCGCTTCTTTATCGTCACTAGCTTGACGGTCAGCTCCTCTAAAGATGAGGATCATAGGGGCTCAGCTCTTCACCCCTTACTTTGAACTTCTTTCCTGTGTCTCCATAAATTAGCTTAATATGCTCCAGAGAGAGGATTTCCATAATGGATTCTTAGTCAACACCACCTTCATTCCTGGGGAGAAACCTTCAGTGGGGATCTTTTTGTTTCTCCATCCCCTGGGTACTTTCTTCTTTTTGGGAACCTCCTCCTTGGTGGATGATGCATTCCCAACACCAAACTTAGGTTTGATGTCAGGAGGAATTTTATTGATTGTCACCAAAGGAGGTTTGAGCTGCAGATTCTGCTGTCCATCATCAGGGGGTTCTTGAAGGTTTGGATCAATAAGCTCAGTCTGCATGCAACTCTCTTCTTCACCTGTTGAATGTATATCTTTGAAGACATGAAAAACCAGTTGCTCATTATGCACTCTAAGCACTAATTCACCCACTTCTACATCAATCAGAGCTCTTCCAGTGGCTAGGAATGGTCTTCCTAGAATTATAGAGGAATTCTCATCCTCCTCTGTGTTAAGAATCACAAAATCTGCTGGGAGGAAGAACTTACCCACTTTGACCAAGATATTCTCCACTAATCCGTATGCAGGCTTCATAGATTTGTCTGCCATCTGTAATGCTATCTTTGTGGGTTGTGCCTCTTAGATTTGTAGCTTCTTCATCACAGACAGGGGCATTAAATTGATGCTTGCTCCCAGATCACATAACGCTTTCTTAAAGGTTGTGCTCCCAATGATGCATGGAATTTGAAAGCTCCCTGGATCTGGCATCTTCCTTGGCAAGTCATTCTGAATTATGGCACAACATTCCTTAGTCAGGACCACTGTCTCATCTCCCTTTAAAGGTTTCTTCTTTGACAACAGCTCCTTCATGAACTTCACATAGAGAGGCATTTGTTCCAAAACCTCAGCAAAAGGAATATTATTTGCAACTTTCTAAAGACTTCCAAGAACTTTGAAAACTTCTTGTCCTTGGTCTCCTTTTGAAGTCTCTGAGGATATGGAATTTTAGGCTTGTACTCAGGAGCCTTTGGCAATGTAGGATAAATGTCAAGAGAGTCTGGAAATGGGTTGTCTGCACGCTTTGGAGGGACATGCTCTACTTCTTCCTTCTTCTCCTCTGGAGCTTCTTTTTCAACGGGCTCCTCACTAACTTGTGCTTCCATACTTGCCACTTGTCCATTTATCAAGGTGATAGCCTTGCATTCCTCTCTTGGATTTGGAATTGTGTTACCAGGAAGGCTATTAGTAGTCCTCTGATCAATTTCATTAACTCTTGTGGCTATTTGACCCATCTGAATCTCCAAATTCTTGATTGATGCTTTGGTTTCCTGCACAAAACTCTTCATCATCTCCCAATTAGCATCTTCTTGGGATTTAGAGTTTGCCTGCTGAGACTAAAATTGGCGGTTATTGTAATTGTTCTGTTGAAAGCCGCCCTGAGAATTATTATTGAAGTTCTGAGGTCTTTGAGGTTGGTCCCTCCATCCAAAATTTGGGTGATTCGTCCACCCCTGATTGTATGTCTTGGAATATGGATCATTGTTGGGATTCCTAGGACCACTCCCCATGTAATTTACCTGTTCAGAAGAGGGTTGAGCATAATCATAATTATCATTTTGCACAAAATTACCTGCCATGTCATATGAGGCCTCTTGAGGTGGATTTTGTATGTTGATAGCTGAGACTTGCATGCCACCTATCTGTTGAGTACGTAGATTTATTTGCTGAGACATAAGCTTGTTCTGAGCAAGAAGAGCATTCACAGCTTCTACTTCCAACACGCCTCTCTTCTGAGAGGTCTCAGAGTTCACAGGATTCTTGTTAGATGAGTATAAGTATTGGTTGCTTGCAACCAATTCAATAAGCTTAATAGTCTCCTCTGGTGTCTTCTTCTTGTGCAATGAACCGCCTGCAGAAGTATCTAAGCTCATCTTGGACATCTCACCCAAGCCTTCATAAAAGATATCTAGTTGAGTCTATTTGGAGAACATGTCTGGAGGGAATTGCCTAGTCAGTAGCTTGTATCTCTCCTAAGCTTCATAAAGAGTTTTATCCTCCTTTTGCCTGAAGGTATAAACCTCCAACCTAAGCTTAGTCAGCTTCTTTAGTAGGAAAAATTTAGTAAGAAACTCTGTAACAACCTTTTCCCAAGTATTCAGACTCTCCATTGGTTGGGAATCTAGCCATAGCTTTGTTTTATCTCTCAGAGCAAAAGGGAAGAGCATGAGTCTGTACACCTCTGGGTTCACTCTATTTGTCTTCACAGTATCACATATCTACAGAAAATCATAAATAAACTGATTTGGATCTTCATGAGGAAGTCCATGATACTGGCAGTTTTGTTGCACCAGGGTGACCAATTGTGACTTCAACTCAAAGTTGTTTGCAGCTATAGGAGGCACCACAATACTTTTTCCATAAAGATCCGCAGTAGGGGCAGAATAAGAGCCAAGCACTCTCCTTTGTTGATAATCCCCATTCGAATTTGCCACATTAGCATTAATAGCATTATTATTATCCATAGTGGACTCTGTAGCCTTGTAGAGTCTTGCTTGTTGTAAACGTTGCCTGAGAGTTCTTTCAAGTTCAGGATCAAAGTCTAAGAGATGTTCTTTGCCTTTGTTTCTGCGCATAAACAAATAGAAGACAAGAAAAGATAGGATTCTCTATGTCTGAGTGCAGAGAACTCCCAGTGAGGTAACTTGTGTAAAATACTAAAATAAAAATACTAAATAAATTAAATAAATAATTTTCGAAAATAATAACTGAAATAAATTTTTTTTAGTGAACCTGAAAAATAAAAATAAAGAAACAAAATGAATAAGAAAAACGAAAATAAAATAAGATGAATTGAAAAAAAAAGAAAACAAATGACAGAACAAAAGAAAGTAAGAAAAAGAATAAACAAAAAATATAAAATAAATAAAATAAATAAAAAAAATGACGTTAAGGAGAAAAAAAAGGGTAAGGGGGGCTAGGGAACGCGCAATCGGAAAGAACAATAAAGGGGAAAATAAATAAATAAATAAATAAAAATTAATAATAATTAAAAGAAAAACTATCTAATCTAAGCAATCAAACAATTGATAGTTGTTAATCACAGTCATTCTCCGGCAATGGCGCCAAAAAATTGGTGCGGTATTTATAACCCACAAACTTACCGGCAAGTGCACCGGGTCGTACCAAGTAATACCTCAGGTGAGTGTGAGGGTCGATCCCACGAGAATTAATGGATCAAGCAACAATGATTGAGTGATTGGCTTAGTCAGGCAAACAGAAGTAATGTTTGGGCAATATAAAAGACATTAAATAATATAAAAAAATATTAAAGAAAGACAAGTAAATACTTTGGGAAGAAAATATGGAGAAGACAGTTAAGGCTTAAGAGTTATCTATTTTTCTAGATTAACTTTTCTTACTAACTATTTTAATTATATAGGATTTAATTTATGGCAAACTATATATGACTAGACCCTAATTCCTTAGACCTTTCTAGTCTCCTCTAAAATTTAATAACTGCCAATTCCTTAGTCAATTAATTCCAATTAGAAGTTGCATGATCAAATTCCAGTTTATATGCCACAAAAACTCTAATTACCCAAAAATAAAAGGATTATATGTCACGTATCCCGTTAAATCTAGATAATTAAAATTTAGGAGAATATGTTTTCATGATGTTGTTCAAGTAAAGAGCTTTTCCAAGTTATACAAGAACTCAAGTAGAAAGAGGGTCATATTTCCGTTCCACCCAAATTCATAAGATAAAGAGCGAAAACAATTCTTAAATTGTAAATCCATACATGAATTAAAATAGAAAAAGCAATAAAATCAATCTATACAAATAGACAGAGCTCCTAACCTTAACAATGGAGGTTTAGTTGCTCATGGTTCAGAGTAGAAAATTAGGATTGTAAATTGTGAATTGGAATAATGTTGTGTTCAAAAAATGTTCTCCTGGAACCACCCTGTTGGAATCCCTTTTATATCTAATCCTAATAATTTAAAATCTATTATCTAAAACTAAAATCATATCTTTTTCTAAAAATAATATTTGAATTTAAATTTGAATTAATTAACAAGTCTTCAGTTTATGGGTGGAGACCACTTGTTTTGTCCATTCTGCAGCTTCTAATATGTGTTTTCTGGGCTGAAAACTGGGTCAAAACAGCCCAAAAATCGCCCCCAGTGCTTTTCTGCGCTTTCTGTACGTGGCTCATGTCACGCGTACGCGTCGATGGTCTTTTCCGCAAGTCACACGGACGCGTCGGTCACGCGCACGCGTCGGTCACGCGCACGCGTCGTTGTGCAAATCTTCAAATCACGCGTACGCGTCAGTCACGCGCACGCGTCGCCATGGAAAGCTCCAAATCACGCGCATGCGTCAGTCACGCGTACGCGTCGCTCCTTGCTTCCATCTCCTTTGGTTCTTGTGCTGTAGAAACTCTATCAAATCCAGTCGAATGCTACCTAAAATAAACAAAATTACAAAAGACTCAAAGTAGCATCCATATTGGCTAAAAGATAATTAATTCTTTATTAAACTCAATAAATTAGATGCAAATTCACTAGGAAAAGATAGGAAAGATGCTCACGCATCATTGACTAAGTTAGGAATCTTATGAATTTGTTTTGTTTTTAGTTTACTTGGATATGCATATTTTGGAAGTTACTGTTGTGGCGTTTTGGAGCCTTGAAGAAACTTGACTTGATCTTCGGTAATTTGTTGGGATCATTTTCCATGAATGCTATTGTTATAATTGTTCTCTTTGGCAAAACTGTGGCCTTTTGGAGCTATCAATATTGACTTTATGTCATTATATTAGGTTACAATAGCTGGAATTATACATCATTCCTTAAAAATATGTGCCAAGAACTGATTACCTTAATAAATATATATATATATATATATATATATATATATATATATATATATATATATATATATATTAATTATACCAAGTTTAGCAACTGCATATTTAAATAATTTAACACAGCCATGTTTCAAACTATAAATTTTTATCTTCATTCATGCACAAATTATATTTTCTTTTTTTATTGGTACAATCCTTACAACCATGATCACATTTCTACAAAATAAAACAACTAAAATTCTACTTCTTCCTAGCCTTTCTTCAAGAACTTTGCAATTACAACTCCTACAACAAATGCCATAACAATACATCCAACACCATTGTATCTACTTTGAATCAAATTCACCTTAGATTTGTATAACTAAACTTCTAACCCAGCCAATCTTTCATCGAACTCCTTTACTTTGTCATGAATAACATGATTATGGCCTTTAAAATAAGCTTTATTTTGCATCAGCCCACCAAAACAAAGATTCTTGCTAGCATCCTTATTAAACGATGAAACATACTCGTGAAGCCATGCAAAATACTTGCAATGAGGTGCTAAAGTCAGCAACATGGGAGGAAGATTGTTACCCTTGGGAGATATATTGTAACCCTTCAATCGAAATCTAAATAAATGGAAAAAAAATAAACTACCTTGAAGTATAGCCAGCCAAAGAATAGTCTGTCCGAATTTAATTCCATTTTAGACATGAAGAGAATGGCATGAGTACCACAGTCACATTCTGGGGCAACCCACTTCTTCTTCTTCCTTTCTCCCAAAGTCGCGAATTCCGACTCCAGCTTTCGGAGTTAGATGCATCTCTTCCAGTTCGCTGATTTGAGAGTGACAAATACTCACCGCTTTTCGCCATTGTTTTCTAGGGTTCATAGAAGGGATGTACGAAGAAGAGAGTGGGAGGGTTTAGGTGATGAGAATCATTTCATATAACCCTATATGTTTAGCAAAATGGCAACGTTTTGGCCACCCAGAAAAGGGACAAATCGATCCCTGTCCAACCTCCAATTAGCCAGCACAACATCTAATGACCACATCATCAACGTTAACTGCCACATATGCAAATTCCGTTAGGTCTTGATGCTGGAGATGATGGAAGGACCGCCATGTCTCACAGCAAGCAAGGACGAGGACTGGGGGTAACATTATTTTGGACAAGGATCGCTATGTCCTTCAAGAAAATGGACATGGACCAGGTTGAGACTTTACTCTTAATAAAATGGTAAAAATCAAAGTTCTATGAATAAAGAAATTATTGGGAGAGAATTGTAATAAAATTCAAATTCAAAACCATTTTACTATAGTTGTACATCTTTGAGATCACTTTCAAAAGTATTCATTCTTACTCTTATTCTCATATATATTAGGTTTGTATGTTCACATTTTTCATTCAAAAATTTAAAAACTGAGAGCACAAAAATTGAAAAAATGAAAAGAGAAGACGAGAGATAGAGGTGCAATTCTTGGAAGGATAGGTGGCGCCGGTAGGGAAAAGACATTCTCCGACGACATCGCAGAGAAAAGAGGGTTCAGGGTGTCAGGGAGAGAGAAAGACAAAACGATTGAGGGGGAGAGAGAGAAAGTGAAAGAATGTTACAGAGAAGAAGAAAACATGAGGGTGAAGAAAGGAAGCACGATGGAAGAAGGAGAAGAGGGTAGGGACGACGGCGGTGGTGAGGGATAAGGAGGCTAGATCGAGAGAGAATGGAAGAGGAAATCGAAATGTATACAACAAGTTCGACAACACCTATCAGGTTCCATCTTACAGATCCATTTCAGCTCTTCAATGTCAGTATTTGATTTGATCACTTCCTATTTAATGCGTTGATTTACTGATTAATCAAATCATATGCTAGATTTAGTTATTTTTCGACCTCTTCTTTGAGCAGTAGTAATAAACCCTAAATGACTATCTCAAGGAAATAAATTTTTTTTATTTGGTTCTTTGACAATTTTATGCATCGGGTATTTTCTTGTGATAAAAATCTGTTTACATTTACTCCTATCTGCAAAACTGCAATCTCAAAAATAATTTGAATTTTCATTGTGTTATACAATTGGTTATAATATGCAGATTCATCCTCGCGACGTTCTTCACTATTCTCTGGCTGAGGGAATAAACTGCAACATCCTTTGTGGTTTTTGGTTCTTTTTTCATTTTGGGAGATTTCTGTGGTTCTTTGTTTCTGGCTTCGAGTAATTCATGCAATTGGAAGCTTTGATCTTTGGTATGGATGGTGTTGGTTCAGAAGAAGATAAAAGGAAGGAGAAGCCAGTGGAGGGTGAGAACAAGATCATGTACAAAATGAAGATTGTGAATTGCAAGTTCTGGAGGAAACTTATGCTGGTAAGTGAAACCTTTTTAGCCATTTTTGAACAACTTTGTAGTACTCCTTTTGTTTTTTGGTTTTTCCCACGATTTAGATAGATTGTGAACTGAATTTTGTGTTGAAAATTGAAATGTGAAACTTTGTGTCATGGGTGCTGTGCATTTCTTTGGTTTAGGGGAGGCTTACCCTTCAGAAGCAGTGCAAAGGAGTTATTTTGAGCATACTTTCGAGCATTGATAAGTATGACAAATATTTTCATTGATTTATTGACATTATGTTAGGGAAGAGAATTTTTTAGTGTAATTTTTTAAAAGTTTGATTTGTTTAAAATCAGATTCATCTTTTTAAACTTTACCTTAATCTTATAACGTATTTCGTCTGTGTTGCCTATGCTTAGATTCTGAATTATTGCTGTACTTGGTAGTTATTTTGTTTTAATTAAGAAAATTGTTGTTTTTTTACTCCTATTTTTCTTTTCTTGAGCAATAACAATCCAAGTTATGCATTAGTTCCATGTTTTCAACTTTCTTCAAGGTTTAGACTAAGCAAAAAACTACTTTCCTATGCTTACTTTGAACTATGAAGTCGTTGTTGAAATTTGAACTATGAAGTCGTTGCTAAAATTTTTCTTTTCTCTTTTAGGGATTAGCAATATATGTATGCAACAATCCCATAACTATACGTGATTAATTTATGATAAACTAATTTTTCATAAGAAGTTTGTGTATTTGTCTATGTGAACGTTGAGGAGGAATTAATGCCAATGTTTCATTAGATTTACGCTTTTGGAAATCACTTAACATGAATATTTTTATGCTTTTTGGCTAGAGAAGGTGATTTTTGAGTTATCTATGCCATTTTAGTTCAATTTTACTGTTTATTCATGGTTTGGTTTGTTTCTCGATGATATAATAAATAATTTGTTTCCTTTTGTTGTTGTTCATTAATTTTTATCTATTTTTGTTTGTTTTAACATGTAATTAAAGTTTAAACTTTATTTTACTCAGTATAAATATATATACTTCATTTGAAACTATTGATAAGAACTAAAAAAGATTTTGGTTTAATTCAATTGAATTTTGATGAACATGGAGCAATTTATTTTTTGTTTGCAGCTTAAATATGTAATGCTTTGATAAAATAGTTTCGTTATGATTTTAAAATTTGTATATTGAAAACTTTTGACACCTATGCATGCTCACTTTTGTTTAAGTTTTGTAAAATAATTACTTACCATAACCATTATAATCCAATGAGTGAAATAATTCCAATATGATGCATTTTACTTATCATAGAACATTATAATACAATGAGTGAAATCAGAAGTAAGCATCTTCTTCAATGTGAATGCACTATATTATTGACACCGCCTCTAAAGTACATTTGCTTCAATATTCCTTTGAATCATGTATACTTTTTTTTATCTTTTCTTTTTGTCCTTTGTGTTTTTAAAAAGTTTCTTTTCTTTTTTTTCTTTGTGAAGTGTTTTTTATGTCCCTCACATTAATTGCAAAAGTATTTGATAAATTTTGTTTTTTTGGAAAATAAGAACTTGCATTGCAATCTTTGGTGGTATTTTTAGGTTTTTTGCAAGATCTTTACAAACTTCAAAGCTTACTTTATTGTAATTAACACATTTTCACAATCTTGATCTTTTCTCAAATGCAATCATTTGGTGAGACTACAAATTCATTAGTTTCACCACAAAAAAAATTGAATTATAAATTACTCAAACTTAAAAAGAACAAATGATATTTAATTTTAGAATAATTTGTATTCTGTGATTGTCCTTGAGGTAATACTATAGATAGAGACATATTTTTTAAAAATTAAAATATTTTAAAAGAAATCTTTTTTCTGGAGAGATTGTTCAGAAATAATACTAGCAAACTGATCAAAACTATTATATAAGTTTGTTTTTATTTTTGTTAATAAATTTTTGTATGTACAGTATTGTTTACAGTAATATAATATAGACATTTGACAAAATTCGTGTCCCTTCTGGTCTAGAACCTCCTTAATTTTTTATCCTTTTTTTGTTCTTTCATGATTGATTGCATTTGCATATGTATGATAGATTATATGACACTTACAGATATCACAGATAATCACCCTTAATGGTTCACATCTAGAACAATTTGATGGACTAGCAGAGGATGAGAAATTTTTTTCAAAACTTTCAAATATGTTACCAGTTTATAAAAGTTACAGAAGAAAAAAGTAGCACAGTTATTGGTTCAAAGAAGTAAAAGAAAATAGTTGTTTTCACTAGGCATGAACCATTGACAATTGAAGTAGCTACTGATTTGTGTTTTAAGGTACTATGTTTTATTCTATTTTGTATGTGTAAGGATGTTAGCATGTGCTTGAATGTTGATTTGTGTTACTTTAATAGATTAGCCAATTATATATGCTTAAGGTAGACTAAAAATATTGATTATGTTGTTGTATCAACTTTTTTTTATTGGAATAATAATTATGCCAATGAAGTTATATGAGAAATGCGTCTAATCTTTTGAGAATAAATTATTAGTTTATGTGATTAATAATTGGAATTTGTTTGAGGAATTTGAGTAATTCTTATTGGGTTATAAGTTTGAGAAAACACACTTAAATTTTTTCTTTTTTTTTTCAGTTGTACAAAAGAAAAGAAAAGGAGAGAGAAAAAAATAGAAAAATTAACAAACGAATATGGAAAGTAAAAAAAAATTATGGAGTATAATGTCTTATACAATGCTCTTGAAAAGTTGACAGCAAAATTGTGTGCCATTAAGAATGTAATTAAGGGTTAGAATATCTTAAAATTTGTCAAAATATTATTGAAATACTATGCATCATGTTTGAGTTAATATTCTCCCTCTTATTCTGAGATGAGATATTACTTTTAGTAGATGAATTTATGAAATTCAAAAGCACATGAATCAGCCACCACAATTATTCAAATTTTGAGTACTTATCAAATTATGAATTTCAAAGCGAAAAAAATTGATAGATTGCTAATGCATGCTTACTTTTGTTTTCGATGATGCTATAACTGATATTTCAGAGGAAGATGTAGTTTGTAGGATTTGTTGCACATTAAAGATCCACAGTTGTTGTCTTATGTACATGTCGAGGTAGTTGAAACAACTTACTTAATCTGGAGTTTAATGACTGCATTATTCAACTCTGATGGCCAGTTATTAGTAATTTTACTTCATAAAAACGCTGTCATTGCAATGTTTTTTAGTAAGCACAGTCAATGCTTTGTAGACCTCAATGATCAACACATGCATGGTAAATTTGGTAAAATAACTTGCTACATAATTTTAGTTGAAACATTGTTCTTATAATCTTATCATAATTTCCAAAGGATATAAGAGTAGTGCTAATTCATTGCTATTAGTTTCCTTTTTGTTTTTTGCTATTAGTTTCCTTTGACAATAAAGCAAGAAACATGAAATTTACGTAACACTGTCAACCACATTGTCACTCTTTTAATTTAGTTAATTTAACCACATTGTCTACTCTGTTTTTGAAATAAAATAAAAAATATAATTTACGTCAATTTACTTCAATAAAGCAAGAAATATAATTTACTTCAATATTTGGATATGTTTACAAAGGTTTATTGAATCACTCTTTTAATTTTGTTAATTAAACCACATTGTCTAATGTCTACCATTCATGTTTGTTTCACGAGTAAATAGTCAAAATAGTCCTTGAAAGATCACACAATCTCCAATTTGGTCCCCAAAAAATTTTTTAATCAAATTCAACCCCGAAAGATTTTCAGTTAGTCACGTTAGTCCTTCTGTCACTTCCCTCGCTAACAGTAGCTGACGTGGCATGTTAGGATCCATATCAGCACACCCCATGCATCCCAGTTGTCTGTCAGCATAACTACTTTACAAAATTTGTCAAATTAATTCCTAACTAATAAACCCTAATTCCATCATAGTGCATATATGTCCCCTTACGTTGGTGTTAAGTGGCAGAGGCTTAGAGACCAATATTGGAAGTTGCCAGCATGATGGGTGGTGGAAACAGAGGTCACCGTGGAGGGGTTTCTTGTCACTCAGTTGGTAGCTATAGGTCTAGCTCGTTTATACCAATAAAGAGGAAGAATGAAAACATTATATGTTATTGTAGGCTGAAGACGTTGATTAAGAAATTTAGAACTTTAGAAAACTCAGATAGATTGTTCTATACATGTCCAAGATACCGGGTGAGTTGTTCTCATAAATTCCTATATCTTCAATATTCTTACTAGTTGTGGGGGTTTTCAATCATAAAGATTCCTTAAATTTCTGCAGAAGGATAGCCATTGCAACTTTTTCAACTGGATTGATGAAGATGGATATGATGGAGGAAATGGAGATGCAGAAACTGATGCAAAAGTAGAGAGAAATGATGAGTGGAAAGTAAATATTGCATGGAGAATGGGGAATTTGGAAGTAGAAGTCAGATTTGCAAGAATGCTAATGACCTTTATGTTCATTGGATTGATAATTGTAATTTTAGTTGTGGGACTAATTTCCACATTTTGTATTTTCAAGTGATAGTGCTATTAATTTGTATTTAGCCATGTAATGTATTATGAACAAAAACGAATTGTTATGTCCAATTGTATTCAATTTAGCAATGAATTGAGCAACTTGTTTTCTTAAATTTTATTTTAGCAAGATTATCCTTTAAATTGTAACCTGGTTAATTGAACTTAAAAGTAGTGGTTGAAGTTAACACTTTATGAAAACAGTAAACACATTACACAATTGTACCTAATTACACAAGATTACAATGATATGTAGATAAACTAAATATTGAAACTGAACCAGCAACATTGTTTGATCATAATTGTCTGATCGATATCCAAAAAGCTAACCATATTAACTTAATCAAAGGGCTAAACCAAAAAAAGGGACTTAAAAATGAAATCAACCACAATGTTTTTAATGGCAATAAGAAAGCCCTGTACAAAAAAAGTATACCACTAGCCCTAATTACATAATATTCAGATATTAGCATCAAGTAGGTTTATCCTTCTTCCTAGGAGGTTTGAATCCTGGAGTAGGTGGTGCAGATTTTCTAACCACAAACTAACCGGCAAGTGCACCGGGTCGTACCAAGTAATACCTCAGGTGAGTGAGGGTCGATCCCACGAGGATTGATGGATTAAGCAACAATAATTGAGTAATAGGCTTAGTCAGGCAAACAGAAAATAGAGTTTGAGAATCCAAGAGCATTAAACAGTAATTTAAGAGTTTGAAGACAGGCAGGTGAATAGGTTGGGACTAAAATATAAAGAAAGCAGTTAAGGTTTCAGAGTTATCTATTTTTTCGGATTAACTTTTCTTACTAACTATTTTAATCATGCAAGATTTAATTTATGGCAAACTATATGTGACTAGACCCTAATTCCTTAGACCTTTCTAGTCTCCTCTAAAATTTATCAACCACCAATTCTTTGGTCACTTAATTCCAATTAGAGGGTGAAGTTCAATTATTCTAGTTTATATGCCACAGAAATCCTAATTACCCAAAAATAAAAGGATTATATGTCACGTATCCCGTTAAATCCAGATAATTAAAATTTAGGAGAATATGTTTTCAAGCTGTTGTTCAAGTAAAGAGCTTTTCCAAGTTATACAAGAACTCAATTAGAAAGAGGGCCATACTTCCGTTCCACCCAAATTCATAAGATAAAGAGCGAAAATAATTCTTAAATTATAAATCCATACATGAATTAAAATAGAAAAAGCAATAAAATCAATCCATACAAATAGACAGAGCTCCTAACCTTAAAAATGGAGGATTAGTTGCTCATGGTTCAGAGTAAAATAAGGATTGTAAATTGGAATGGAATAATGTTGTGTTGAGATGGAATGAATAGTTAACTAATTCCCATCCCCTTTTATATCTAATCCTAATAAATTTAAAATCTATCTAAAACTAAAATAATATCTTTTCCTAAAAATAATATTTGAATTTAAATTAGAATTAATTAACAAGTCTTCAGTTGATGGGTGGGGACCACTCGTTTTTTCCATTCTGCAGCTTCTAATCTGTGTTTTCTGGGCTTAAAACTGAGTCAGAACAGCCCAGAAATCGCCCCCAGCCTTTTTCTGCGTTTTCTGCATGTAGCGCATTTCACGCGTACGCGTCGATGGCTTTTTTTCGCGTGTCACACGTACGCGTCGCTGAGCAAATCTTCAAATCACGCGTACGCGTCAATCACGCGTACGCGTCGCCATGAAAAGCTCCAAATCACGCGCACGCGTCAGTCACGCGTACGCGTCGCTCTTCACTGCCATCTCCTTTGGTTCTTTTGCTACAGAAACTCCATCAAATCCATCCGAATGCTACCTAAAATAAATAAAATTGCAAAAGACTCAAAGTAGCATCCATATTGGCTAAAAGATATTTAATTCTTTATTAAACTCAAAAAATTAGATGCAAATTCACTAGAAAAGGATAGGAAAGATGCTCACGCATCACAACACCAAACTTGAATTGTTGCTTGTCCTCAAGCAACCAAAATAATATAACCTTAGGATGTGAATTTGCATGAGTGTGAGTGTTCAATTAAGCTCATGTCTCTTCTTATAGTGGGGTTTACAACTGCAATCCTGAATAGTTTTGGCATCTCACTCTCCTTTGAATCAAAAGGATGTCAGTGTCATTGGGAATTAGAATCCGGATAATATTATGAATCCTCTGATCTTTTGTAACTCAATTAAACCCTTGAACACAGCATTTTTTTTCTTTTCTTTGGTGCTTTGCACCTTGAGCCTAGCTGTGACTTTAAATGTTTTGTCTCAAGCTTTACTTGACACAGAAACACCACAAGCACTTAACTGGGGAACTCTTTTTGGAGTTTTGATTTTTCTTTCAGCTACTCCCAGACAGTGGTGCTCAAAGCCTTTGGCATACTCTTCTAATTGCAATTGATCTCGACTCTAAATGTTTTGTCTCAAGGATTACCTGACACAAGAACACCACAAGCATATAACTAGGGAAATAACTCTTTGAGCTTTTAATCATGTCTGACCTCCCTAGTCATTGATGCTCAGAGCCTTAGACCTTGCCCCTCTCTTTTTTTGCTGTTTCTTTTGCTTCAAGGATTAAATTTTTGTTTATTTAAGAGAAATCATAATAATTCTCTAAATCCTTGTTCCTTGTACATTAACATTCTTTGATTCAAATTTAAATACGCACTGTTCATGTCATGCATTCAGAATCACAGAAAATACCACCACATCTAAGTAAATAAGACTATTCTTCAATATAAACTCACTTTCTCATGCAATACATCACTTTTATATTTTTTTATTTGAATTCAAGCTCAGTGAGTAATACATGAGACATCTTTTCGGAATTAAGGCAATTAAGAGAAAATAAAACTAGATCTAGGATTCTAACTAATAAAAAATCATGCAACAAACAAAGCAAAATAGCAGACAACCGGAACATAATATAGTAAAAGCGGGAACGAATATAAAATGAAAGGAACTCAACCACCTTAGTTATCCTAGCGGTCGTTTTATTCTTCAGGTTGTGCTCCTCCTGTGAAGATGATTTACCTCCCTTTGGTGCCATAAGAATAAACAGAAAACTTTTAAGCAAAGCGTCAACACCAAACTTAAAGGTTTGCTTGTCCTCAAGCAAACAAGAACTGAAAACAGAAAGAAACAACTATTATGATGAAAGAAAAATAAAAGGATAAAAGAACAAGAGAAAATTAGGATTAGGAGAGAGAGAAAGAAAATTAAAACTGGGCGGCGAACTAGTGTAGTTGTGTGGCGAAGGCGACGAATACGCGTACAGCACGCGCACGCATGGGTCGCGAAATTTTGTTAATGACGCGTGAGCGTCAGGCACGCGTTCGCATGCCCATGGTTTGTGCAAATCACGCAAAGCCAGCTGCGTGCACGCACAACTCTCTGTTCGCGTGACTTGGGAACCAATATTTTCATGCGACGCGTGTGTGTCATGCACGCGCACGCGTGGATGGCCATTTGTGCAGATGACGCGCACGCGTCAGGGACGCATACGCGTGAACAAGTTTTCTGCTTCTAGCACACTTCCAACCCTAAGCCAGCACAACTCTCTACCCAAACACTTATTTACGTCGATTTTTAAGGTCACGCGTACGCGTACGCATGGGGTACGCATACGTCTGGGCTTATTTGTGCGAAAGGCATCATTCCTGCGCCACTCCCGCGCAACTCTTTGTTTATTATTATTTTTCACGCACACCCATCTGACGCGTACGCGTCAGCGACGCTTGCGCGTCGGGTGCTCTCTTCTTTTTTTTCTTTTTTTTCTATTTTCTTTTTTTTATTTTTTTTGTCCGACTCTTGTTCTAAGATAGCTGCATGATCTGAAAAACAGTAAAAACTTAGTAAAAATCAAATAAGGAAGAAAACTACTACTACAAAAAATAGCTAAGGATACAAATTTATCGGGTTGCCTCCCGACAAGCGTTTCTTTAACGTCACTAGCTTAACGGTCAGTTCTGCTAGTTCAGCAGATGAGTGGACCTCTGGCGATCAATCTCGCCTCCAAGATAGTGCTTCAGTCTCTGGCCATTCACTGTAAATTTTCTGTCAGAATTCTCTTCCTGTATTTCCACATGACCATATGGTGAAGCTCTGATAACTATAAACGGTCCTGACCACCGGGATTTCAGCTTCCCGGGAAAGAATTTGAGCCTTGAATTATATAGAAGCACTCTCTGTCCTGGCTCAAAGATTCTGATGGCAATTTTCTTGTCATGCAGAAGCTTGGTTCTCTCCTTATAGAGCTTGGCATTCTCATAAGCTGAGTATCTGAATTCATCAAGCTCATTTAACTGAAGCATCCGCATAATTCCTGCAGCTTCTGAATCAAGATTTAGATATCTGATTGACCAATATGCTTTGTGTTCTAGCTCAACTGGCAGGTGACAGGCTTTGCCATAGACCAACTGAAAAGGGGACATGCCAATAGAAGTCTTGTAAGCTGTCCGGTATGCCTAGAGAGCATCATCAAGCTTCCTAGACCAGTTCTTTCTTGAAACAGTGACGGTCTTCTCTAAAATCCTCTTGAGTTCCCTGTTGAAAACTTTAACCTGTCCACTTGTCTGAGGGTGATAGGGGGTTGCCACTTTATGACGGACTCCATATCTCTGCAGAAGAGAGTCCAGCTATCTGTTATAGAAGTGGCTTCCACCATCACTAATGAGTGTCCTTGGGACACCAAACTGGCTAAAGATATATCTCTGAAGAAAGCTCATTACCACCTTGGCATCATTGGTGGGTAGGGCCAAAGCTTCCACCCACTTGGACACATAATCAACTGCCACTAGAATATAGTTGTTTGAATGTGAGGGTGGGAAAGGTCCCATGAAGTCAATACCCCACACATCAAACAACTCAACCTCAAGAATCCCCTGTTGTGGTATTTCATGGTTGGCAAGAAGATTTGTGGCTTTTTCACATCTGTCACAGTGCTTCACAAATGCTCTTGAGTCTCTAAAGAGAGTCGGCCAGTAAAACCCACTTTGAAGGACCTTTGTAGCTGTCCTTTCACCACCAAAGTGGCCTCCATACTCAAAACCATGACAGTGCCAAAGAATTTGCTATTTTTCTTTATCTGGGACACATCTCCGGATGATACCATCTGAACACCTTTTAAAAAGGTATGGTTCCTCCCAAATGTAGTACTTTGCATCAGTCAATAGCTTCTTCACTTGTTGCCTACTGTACTCCCTGGGGATAAAATTCATGGCTTTATAATTTACAATGTCTGCAAACCATGAAGCCTGCTGAATGAGGAACAATTGCTCATCCGAAAACGTCTCAGTCACAGCTGTGGGTGGTTGTACTCCTGCTTCAGGCTCAATTCTGGATAGATGGTCAGCCACTTGATTCTCTGACCCTTTCCTGTCTTTTATCTCAATATCAAACTCCTGAAGGAGCAACACCCATATGATTAATCTTGGTTTAGAATCCTGTTTGGTTAGAAAGTACTTCAAAGCAGCATGATCAGTATAAACAATAACCTTAGAACTAAGTAAATAGGACCTAAACTTATCAACAGTATAAACAACAGCTAATAATTCCTTTTCTGTAGTTGTGTAATTCTTTTAGGCATCATTTAACACACGACTGGCATAGTAAATGACATGTACAAGCTTACCATGCCTCTGTCCTAAAACAACTCCTATAGCAAAATCACTGGCATCACACATTAATTCAAATGGTAAATTCTAGTCAGGTGAAGCTATAATGGGAGCAGAGGTAAGGTTTGCATTCAGAGTTTCAAAAGCATGCAGACAGTCAGAATCAAAGACAAAAGGAACATCAGCAACTAACAGGTTGCTTAAAGGTTTAGCAATTTTAGAAAAATCCTTTATAAATCTTCTATAAAATCCTGCATGACCTAAGAAACTCCTGACTGCCTTAACATTAGTTGGTGGTAGTAATTTTTCTATTACCTCCACCTTTTCTCTATCAACCTCAATTCCCTTACTTGAAATCCGGTGTCCAAGAACAATACCCTCTGTAACCATAAAATGACATTTTTCCCAATTTAAAACAAGGTTTGATTCTTAACACCGTTTCAAGACAAGAGATAAATGCTTAAGGCAGGATTCAAAAGAAATACCAAAAACAGAAAAGTCATCCATAAATACCTCAATGAACTTTTCAACCATATCAGAAAAAATTGAAAGCATGCACCTCTGAAAGGGTCATGTGAATGCTATCTTCTCCTGTAGGCAAATACTCCAAAGGGGCATGTGAATGTTGTCTTCTCTTGATCTTGAGGGTCTACTGCAATTTGATTATATCCAGTATATCCATCTAGAAAATAATAAAATGTATGACCAGCTAGCCTCTCAAGCATCTGATCAATGAAAGGCAGGGGGAAGTGACCCTTTCTTGTAGCAGTGTTGAGCCTCCTGTAGTCTATACACATTCTCCATCCTGTGATTGTTCTAGTAGGAATAAGCTCATTCTCTTCATTCTTGATCACTGTCATCCCTCCTTTCTTGGGAACTACCTGCACAGGACTTACCCAAGGACGGTTAGAAATAGGGTAAATAATAGCTGCTTTCCATAGTTTCATTACCTCTTTTTGGACTACCTCTTTCATATTTGGATTGAGTCTCCTTTGTGGTTGCACAACTGGTTTAGCATCATCTTCAATGAGGATCTTGTGCATGCACTTGGTTGGACTAATCCCCTTCAAGTTACTAATGATCCACCCAAGAGCTTTTTTATGGCTCCTGAGCACTGAAATAAGTGCCTCTTCCTCTTCAGGCTTCAGGGAAGAGCTAATAATCACTGGATAGGAATCATCTTCACCTAAGAACACATACTTCAGATAAGGAGGTAAAGGTTTGAGCTCAAGCTTGGGGGCTTCCTCCTCTGCCTTAGGCGTGTGAACTAGTGCCTTCTGGCGTGGTGAATCATCAACTTCAATTAACTCATATTCAGAGATAGGATCCAGAATGTCATCAAGTACCTCAGTTTCCAGTACTTCTTGAACAAGTGGTTCAACAATATCAATTCTCATACACCCTTCAAAATCATTATGGTGCTTGAGAGCTTCAAAAACATTAAGGACCACATGTTCTTCATTGACCCTCAGGGTTAATTCACCCTTTTGCACATCAATCAGAGCTCTACCTGTAGCTAAAAAGGGTCTACCAAGAATAATAGAGGATTTTACATCCTCTTCCATGTCTAATATAACAAAATCAGCAGGAAAAATAAAGGGTCCTACTTTCACAAGTAAATCCTCAACAACACCCACAAGTAATTTAATAGAAAGATCAGCAAGTTGAAGAGAAATACGAGTGGGTTTTACCTCCTCAATTTAAAGCTTTTTCATTACTGAAAGTGGCATGAGATTGATGCTAGCTCCAAGATCACATAAAGCTCTCTGAACGGTGACATCTCCAATGGTGCAAGGAATCTCAAAGCTCCTTGGATCCTGCATTTTCTAAGGAAGTTGATGTTGAATAATAGCACTACATTTCTTGGTTAACACCACAGTTTCTTGCTCCTTCCAGTTCCTCTTGTTAGTCAACAATTCTTTCATAAATTTAGCATAAAGGGGCATCTGCTCAAGAGCCTCTGCAAAAGGAATGTTGATCTGTAGCTTCTTGAAGACATCTAAAAATTTAGAGAACTACTTTTCTTTGGAAGCCTTCTGAAGTCTCTGAGGATATGGCATTTTTGGCTTGTATTCAGGAGCCTTTGGCAATGTAGGATACGTGTCAAGAGAGTCAAGGAACGGGTTGTCTGCACGCTTAGGAGGGGCGTGCTCTACTTCTTCCATTTTCTCCTCTGGAGCTTTCTTTTCAACTAGCTCTTCATTGGCCCTTGTTCTAGAACCAGCTATTTTACCACTTCTCAATTGAATAGCCTTGCAATCTTCTCTTGGGTTCACCACTGTATCACCTGAAAATGTACTTGCAGACCTCTCAGGTATTTGCTTGCTCAGTTGGCCCATTTGCACTTCCAAGTTTCTAATGGAGGCTCTAGTTTCCTGCATAAAACTCCTCATCATCTCCCAATTAGAATCTTCTTGGGATTTGGAGTTTCTCTGCTGAGATGGTTGTTGTTGCTGAGACTGAAATTGGTGATTATTGTAATTGTTCTGTTGAAAGCCGCCCTAAGAATTATTGTTGAAATTCTGAGGTCTCTGAGGTTGGTCCCTCCACCCAAAATTTGGGTGATTCCTCCACCCCTGATTGTATGTCTTAGAATAAGGATCGTTGTTGGGATTCCTCGGACCACTCCCCATGTAATTGACCTGTTCAGAAGAGGATTGAGCATAATCATAATTATTATTTTGCACAAAGTTACCTACAATGTCATAAGAGACCTTTGGAGGTGGATTTTGGGTGTTGATAGCTGAGACTTGCATGCCACCCATCTGTTGAGTAAGTAGATTTATTTGCTGAGACATAAGCTTGTTCTGAGCAAGAAGGGCATTAACAGCTTCCACTTCCAACACGCCTCTCTTCTGAGAGGTCTCAGAGTTCACAGGATTCCTATTAGATAAGTATAAATATTGGTTGCTAGCAACCAATTCAATAAGATCAATAGTCTCCTCTGGTGTCTTCTTCTTGTGCAATGAACCACCTGCAGAGGTATCTAAACTCATCTTGGACATCTCACCCAAACCTTCATAAAAGATATCTAGTTGGGTCCATTTAGAGAACATGTCCGGAGGACATTGCCTAGTCAGTAGCTTGTATCTCTCCCAAGCTTCATAAAGAGTTTCACCCTCCTTCTGCCTGAAAGTCTGAACCTCCAACCTAAGCTTAGTCAGCTTCTTTGGTGGGAAAAATTTAGTAAGAAACTCTGTAACATCCTTTTCCCAAGTATTCAGACTCTCCTTTGGTTGGGAATCTAGCCATAGCTTTGCTTTATCCCTCAGAGCAAACGGAAAGAGCATGAGTCTGTACACCTCTAGATTCACTCCATTTGTCTTCACAGTATCACAAATCTGCAGAAAATTAGATATAAACTGATTTGGATCTTCATGAGGAAGTCCATGGTATTGGCAGTTTTGTTGCACCAGGGTGACCAGTTGTGGCTTCAACTCAAAGTTGTTTGCAGCTATAGGAGGCACCACAATACTTTTTCCATAAAGATCCGCAGCAAGGGCAGAATAAGAGCCAAGCACTCTCCTTTGTTGATCATCCCCATTTGGATTTGCCACATTGGCATTAACAGTATTATTATTATCCATAGTGGACTCTACAGCCCTGCAAAGTCTTGCTTGTTGTAAACGTCGCCTACAAGTCCTTTCAGGTTCTGGATCAAAGTCTAACAGAGATTCCTTGTCTCTGTTCCTGCGCATAAACAAATAGAAAACAAAAAAAGGTGGGAATCTCTACGTCAGAGTGCAGAGAAGTCCCAATGAGGTATCCTGTGTAAAATAATAAATTAAAAATGCTAAATAAAATAAATAAATAAATTTCGAAAATAAAAACTAAAATTAAACAAAAATTTTCAAAAATTAACAGGAAAAATAAACAAGACAATTAAAATAAAATTAACTAGGTGACACCAAACTTAATTTCAGAAATTAAGGAAAAATATTAGTGCGATTTAAAAAAAATTTCAAAAATAATAAACAAAATTTAAATAAAATTAAAACTAAAATGCCTAATCTAAGCAATCAAACAACTGATAGTTGTTAATCACTATCAATCTCCGACAACGGTGCCAAAAACTTGGTACAGATTTTCTAACCACAAACTAACCGGCAAGTGCACCGGGTCGTACCAAGTAATACCTCAGGTGAGTGAGGGTCGATCCCACGAGGATTGATGGATTAAGCAACAATAATTGAGTAATAGGCTTAGCCAGGCAAACAGAAAATAGAGTTTGAGAATCCAAGAGCATTAAACAGTAATTTAAGAGTTTGAAGACAGGCAGGTGAATAGGTTGGGAATAAAATATAAAGAAAGCAGTTAAGGTTTCAGAGTTATCTATTTTTCCGGATTAACTTTTCTTACTAACTATTTTAATCATGCAATATTTAATTTATGGCAAACTATATGTGACTAGACCCTAATTCCTTAGAACTTTCTAGTCTCCTCTAAAATTTATCAACCACTAATTCTTTGGTCACTTAATTCCAATTAGAGGGTGAAGTTCAATTATTCTAGTTTATATGCCACAGAAATCCTAATTACCCAAAAATAAAAGGATTATATGTCACGTATCCCGTTAAATCCAGATAATTAAAATTTAGGAGAATATGTTTTCAAGTTGTTGTTCAAGTAAAGAGCTTTTCCAAGTTATACAAGAATTCAATTAGAAAGAGGGCCATACTTCCGTTCCACCCAAATTCATAAGATAAAGAGCGAAAACAATTCTTAAATTATAAATCCATACATGAATTAAAATAGAAAAAGCAATAAAATCAATCCATACAAATAGACAGAGCTCCTAACCTTAACAATGGAGGATTAGTTGCTGATGGTTCAGAGTAAAATAAGGATTGTAAATTGGTATGGAATAATGTTGTGTTGAGATGGAATGAATAGTTAACTAATTTCCATCCCCTTTTATATCTAATCCTAATAAATTTAAAATCTATCTAAAACTAAAATAATATCTTTTTCTAAAAATAATATTTGAATTTAAATTAGAATTAATTAACAAGTCTTCATTTGATGGGTAGGAACCACTCGTTTTGTCCATTCTGCAGCTTCTAATCTGTGTTTTCTGGGCTTAAAACTGAGTCAGAACAGCCCAGAAATCGCCCCCAGCCTTTTTCTGGGTTTTTTGCACATGGCGCATGTCACGTGTACGCGTTAGTCACGCGTATGCGTCGCCATGGAAAGCTCCAAATCACGCGCATGCGTTAGTCATGCGTACGCGTCGCTCCTCGCTGCCATCTCCTTTGGTTCTTATGCTGCAGAAACTCTATCAAATCCATCCGAATGCTACCTAAAATAAACAAAATTGCAAAAGACTCAAAGTAGCATCCATATTGGCTAAAAGATAATTAGTTCTTTATTAAACTCAACAAATTAGATGCAAATTCACTAGGAAAGGATAAGAAAGATGCTCACGCATCAGTAGGAACAAAAGTCATATAGTCTGCAAGTCTTTTGGTAGTGGTAGAGTTAGTTCCCCAAATCGTTTCAGTAGAAAGAAAAGCCGTTGATGTTGCAACAGCTTGGGGGGAGGCATTTCTTCTGACTCTTCCCTTGACAACTTTCAGTTTTGCTTGCCATGCAACAGTTTCCTGCATAATTTCAGCAAGAATTTCATCCAACATTCAAAAACAATTTTAGTTACAAATATAAACAAAAACATTTAATTTTTCCAAGTTACAGATGAAACATGTTGTGAGTTTTATGTGTGTTGTGTTGATGGGTAGGCATCTGTTTAGCTAAGCACAAGCTCAGTTGGAGCATTCTGCTCGGCTGTGAGTGGTGCAGTACTTGGGGCAGCATAGGCAGCATGGGCAACATCAGATGGAGGGGCAGCAGTTGGAACAATTGCAAGTTGCAGCTGCATTTACCTTGCTTGTTCCTCAGCCTCCATCTGCTTCTTCTTTTTACAAGTTCTCTTATTATGACCAACTTCACTGCAAAACATGCACCTGATGGGATTGTATTTTCGCTTCATCTTTGACCTTGTGCCGGAAGGGCCTTCATTCTTGTCTTTTCTCCTCTTTGTTGTTGGCCTTTCTGGCTTAGGCTTAATTGGGGGAGGGACAGGGGTTGCAGATGGTGTTTTCTCCCAAAGATCTTGTCCCTTGACCGGGTTGACATTGAAAGCATAGGTTCTTCTGTATGAGTCCATCCTTAACCATTCATGACAATACTTCTCTGGCCTCTTATCATGCTTATCTTGTATGGCTGCAATCGCATGCATGCATGGCATTCCTGTATGACAAAAAGAATTACTTAATTGATATTATTGACATCATACGAGTATAACAAAATTGAGTTAGAGTATATACCTGTGAGTTGCTAGAACCTATAGGTGCATGTGTGATTATCCAAGTCCACAAACATATTAATTGACCAGCCTTATACCTCATAAAGGCATTCTTTTTCATCATCAGACAATGAGGAACCCAATTCCTAGATAGCTTAATCAATCCCTCAAGTCTACTTTGTTGCACCGGAGGAAGAATGCCTTGATAACCTAGTAGCTTCTGTCGGTTATCAATCATGCTCTTCATGATAATCCTTCTGATTTCTTCAGCTAATGTCAATATAGGCTTGTGTCTTTCGTGCTTGATTTTTGCATTGAACAATTCACACGCATTGTTGCAGATGTTTTCCAACCTGGGCACATCACTAAAATACGCCTTCATCCATGCTTCCTGGGCCACTTGTCTAGATATTCCGAGGCAGCCTGATTAATGACTTTAACTCTTGCCATGTTTCTCTCAAAGTCCACCCTAGTCCTTGATCTAGCACACTCCTAAACCAAAACCTTTAATTCCAAACTGCCCCATTGCTTTGAAAATTTTCTCCATAGATGCCATACATAGAATCTATGGTTAACCCTAGGCATGACCTCCTGCACGGCTGGGATTAAATCCTAAAACACAAGCATCACGAAAAAATACACACAGCAATTTAGTCCTTCAAGTATTATTCATTAAATAAAAACAGTCCTCAAAAGATGACACAACTATTCAAAAAAGTCCTTAAAAAGCTTTTCGATTATCAATTTGGTCCTTACCTTCTGCATGTCTGAGATGAAATTCCATTTATGGTCTTTATAGACTCCAAGGTCAGAGTGCAGAAGTTTCAAGAACCATTTTCAGTTGTCTTTATTCTCCACATCTACTATAGCATATGCAATCATGAATATGTGATTGTTAGCATCTTGGCCACATGCAATCAGAATCTGTCCTCCATGCAAAGTCTTCAGAAAGGCACCATCTAAGCCTATTAGTGGTCTACATCCTACCCTAAACGCTTTTTTACAAGCATCGAGGCAAATATAAAATCGCTCAAATTGTGGGGCCCCTCAGACATAGGAATGACACCAACCTTAACACTAGAGCTAGGGTTAGCTGTGAGTAATTCATGTGCATAATTCCAAATTCTTCCATATTATGCTATCTCATCACCTTGCACAATTTTTTTAGCTATTTTTAAATCCCTTGTGATGTATGTACTATTCATCCTAATGTTACACCTCCTAACAAACCAGGCATAAACCTCCCTATGCTTTATTATAGGATGCTTCCTAAGCTTAAGATGCAACTTATTCACAGTCCACTATTGGTTGGAAACCCTATTTTTCCTCTTTCTTCCACATGTATGGTTATCAACAAGAGTCTTAATCTGCCATGATCTGTCGTGTTTGTTGATTGCACAATATACTAACCAAGGACAATCCTCATTCTTACAAATAGCCCTACATCTAACTTTGTCATTCTTAATGAATGTTATAGTCCTATCCCATTGTATTGTATAGTCTCTAGTGGCAACCATAAAGTCATGTTTGCTATTGAAAACCATTCTAACCTCAAACTTCAAATTTCCAAATCTTATCTTGTCTTGTCATTGTATCTTGGAAACACACGTGGTTCCTCGTCATCAGAGTCCAACACCTTGTCCGATTCTTCCGAGTGCCAGGAGTTAGCATCAGATCCACCTTCATAGTCCACTTCATATTCATCTTCATCCTCCGAACCTGACCATCAATTAAAGCATAATAAATAAACAAAATCTGACCACCTACTCATTTTAATTTATGCAAAAAAACAGTGGTTTATATTATTTTGAATTCTAATAGCAAGAGTCATTACCTGAATCAGTGCTCTTATCAGATTCGATTCCTTCATAGCTAGAATCATCGGTGTCAATTGCTTTATCCCGATCTCCCAACGAGGTAAATCTTTGTCTTCCTATGAAATTATCCTTCTTGAAAGCTGAAGGGGTACCAATTTCTCCCATATTGTCACTGTCACTGTCTTGGTCTCCCACAATTTTTTCAAGTTGGTATAGATTATCCTCAGAACTCTCATATGAGTCATCAGAGTCAGCATCAGTATCTAGTGTGGTTGCATTAACATATCTTCCAAATCTTGTTTTAACACCTTCCCTAACCTTCTCTTTGTTTTTTCCAAAGGCTGGGATGTTGGAGGGCTCTGGGGAAACTAAGCAAGGCTTTGGTATGGGCTTAAAAGTAGGATTTGGTTTGGGCTGAGAGGAATTATTTTTTGGAACTGAAGTAGGCTTCGAAAGGGGCTGTTCCACTAGTTTTTTTGGCCTCCAGGTTAGTTTTTTTTGGGCTGTGATCTTGTTGTGGGCTGAGAAGAGCTTTGGTTGGGTTGTAAGAATAAAGTTGTTAACTCACTTCTAGATACTGTAGGCTGAGAGTAAGTTTTTCTGGACTTTAGGACACTCTTTCCTTCATCATTTGCAAGTACAGCTACATCTTTACCCACGCCCTCCACCAGTTGTGGTTTTGAAATCCCATGCTCAAAGTATATGTTAAGAACATTGTTATTATTCCTACAAGACTTGATTATTGCAATTAAATCAGCATCAACGTCTAACTTCTTCAAGCCAAACTCCAGAGACAACTAGGGAACCTTTCAAATGTAGTTGTTTGCCTTAACATACCCTAACTCTTTATAATACCCCTTCACAAAAAAAAAAAACATCTATTATATCTGCTTCAACACCCACTAACACTTCTGTGTGATCTGGTTCATAAGTCATTCTTCCCCTTCTATCGATTTTAAACTTTTCACCATGGTGAAACACAAATGTCATTGGAGGTCTTTCCATCTACAAAGGAATAAAGATAAAACTCAGCCTAAACTCAAAATGACAAATAACTCTGTAATGTACATTATCTGATTACAAGAGTTTTGACAACAAAAAAAAGTTTAATTAATTAGTAATAGCATACAAGGAAAATTAGCATTTATATTCTCTAAGAGTATTACCTAAGTAATATCATACAAGTAAACTTATTGATAGAGACATTATACATTGTTGTTTCACATGGTTGTGCCAAGGATTATTTTTCATGCTAATGTGAACAGTTTTTTATCTCCATTTTTTTTGTCATGACAATGCATGATCTTATTCCTGGGAAGCAAACCAATATAGGTAATTGGAGAAAAATTGAGGTCTTTGTAAACATAATTTCAAAATCAGAAAAATTAGCATTCATATTCTTTACAATACGTAATTGGAAACAATACATTCCATTAACTCTGTTTTCAAAAGCGTAGCCTAATGCATGTTTACCTCCACCAATCACAGTTTGTAAATCCTAACCAAATTCCAAAAATAATAATGCTAAACCATAAACCACCTATAAAATCGAGTCTAAACACATTCAAAAAGAGGTTATTCAGCATAACAAACACATCACTATCAACATGGAAAAAAACAAAGACACCTGCTGCATTGCAAACCTCACTAGGGCACACATAATACTAGGGAAAATCGAACAGCATTTCATTCAAGTAAAATACAACTAGCAGAATCTCATTCTCTCTTTTGCAATCAAATATACGATATAGGTTACAAAAAAAAGTTTTTCATACCTTACAGTAACACCGACAATGCTACCTTCCTTCCTATATTGTTTGCGAAATAGGAACCTACCGCTGCTAGAGAAGATACACACGACACTCGCCGTATAATCGTGTTTCGGAATCCAGTCTCAGTCGTCTTCCATGGAGCTTTGTTGTTGGGTTCAGAGAGCAATGAAGAACAGGTGGTTTTTTCACTGAGAGTGAATATAAGTGTGTTTGAAGTGTGAAGAGTTAAGCATTTTGGCTTCCTACCCATTCTATACGGTGCCGTTTCGATGATGCTGCTCACACACTTAAAACTGCATCATTTTATATGCTGACGTGTATCTGTAATGTGCCATGTCAGCTTTCGTTAACAGCATTAGCAAGAAAGTTGACGGAAGGACTAACATAACTAACTGAAAATCTTTCGGAGATGAATTTAATTAAAAAAATCTTTTAAAGACCAAATTAGAGATCGCATAATCTTTCAAGAACCATTTTGACTATTTACTCTTTGTTTCACAATTAATATTGAAGTGAATCTGAACAAAACTAAGTTGACAGATCCCTAATGACACTCAATAGCTAATTATGGGAATCCTCAACCTCCTTGCATCCAGGTCTATAGCAAGTAACAAACACAACAAAACTAATAACTGATTTATCATCTTAGCTCTGAAAATTGTATTCATAAGGCTCTAACAACCCAATGTACCAATCAGATTAGAACATACACAACTTATCTAAATAAAATAACTTTACTTAATCTTTTTTTTTTTTGGTGACTATTACCTAATCCTTTAAATAACTTTATTAGTACTCCTTAATTGAGTGACAATATACAAATGAATAATAATTAAAATTTTATCTAATAACTTACTGTTGGTATATCCTAAATTACTGTTGTTATATCCAAATAAGTGTGTTCATATGAAATGCCTAAATTCTTATAGAAAGGTTAAACATTAGTTTATCTATAAAACCTATAAAAGTACCATATTAGTTTCTCAAGTTGATATATATAAAAGCATGGTTCATCAAAACATATAGCTTTTATATAAAAATGATTGAATCTAATTTTTTTTTTTTAAAGATAGAAAAATTCGAATTCGTGACCTCTAGATGAATATAGAGAAATTATGCCATTTGAACTATATGAAAACACACGGGGAAAACAATTTTAATAGTTAATTTCATCTTTAAATAATATTAAATTTATCTTTTTATTTTTTTATAAATTTAGTTAAAATGTACTTCAAAATTTATCAATTGAAAAAAGAATTTATTAAAAAACAAATTAATGTAAACTGACCTATTAAAGAAATTATCTACGCTAATTTATATATATTAATTTTTTTAATCACTTAATTTATCTGTATACTAAGTAAATTAATTTTTTTAATAAATATATATTAATTTTTTTTATAAACAAAGCATACATAAATAAAATAAAATAAAATAAATTAAGTACACAACTCACGAGTTTTGTTGCATCAACTATAGGGAAAAAAAACAAGCCGCATTCAGTGATCATATGAAAGAGAAAATTGCAAACCACACAAAAACAAAGAAATCCTAAATAAATTTTCATATATGTGAAACATAAGACAATATAACTAATATGTGTATATCAGCTAAAAGTTTGGTTGTTCTTCGCTTGGTTGTTCTTCGCGGTCGCATATTAGATAAAAGAAGGAAGGATTGCTGAAATATTGTATATGGTGATTTTGTAATTAAAGTATCCGAAAGTAGCATTGTGGTAGTTGATGATGTAGTAAGAACCATTATTTTTCTGGAAACAAAGTGATGATTCAATTAATATAATTCGTTATGTGTCAACGACACTATCTACAGATCTTATAATATGTTTATTAGGATTTTACTGCACACTTTAATTCTGTTTATAGATATTAAATGAACACATCAATACAATTTTTATATTTGTTATTTGATTATATAATAATACACTTATTATAAACCAAATTAGTTAGATTCGAATCTAAATATATAACTGAATGTCACATAGTAATCCTTGTCTATGTGATTACAATAAAAGCTATTTGTATAAATTATTTAATAATTTTTAATGTATATCAGTAATATAGTGTTACAAATTTTATTTAATACAAATACATAATAATTTTTTTCACATATAAGTGAAATCCACTAATATATATAAACTAAAAAAAAGTTCAATTGGACTATCAAAAATAGAGGATGAAATAATATTTTACTCTGTACAATGAATTTTTATGCACGAAATTTTTTTTAAAGTAAAAGTAATATTATTAATATCAATGAATATATACTCACTAATTTTTATATTAAATCAATATTTAGCTTGCACTATGCACGGATTTTACACTAGTTGTAAATAATAATAATATAGTTAGACAAAGGGTTAAATATAATTTTGGTCTTTACGGTATAGGTCAAAATTTTTTTCATTTCTAACCTTTTTTTGCATATAAAATAGTCCATAAGATTTAATTTGGTTTTAAAATCGTTCTTATCTTAAGCAGGCAGCAAAAGCGGAGACTGAAGTGGATCGCAAACAACTTCTTTTTTCCTCCTTCTTTTTTCTTCTTTCCTTTCTCCTTCGCAGGAGCAAATAAACATTCTTTCTCTTATTTTTTTTTGGTTCAAAATTTTAATATTTAAATAAAAGAACAATTTTAAAACTTGATTTTAAACTTTAGAGATAATTTTGTATTAAAAAAATTAAAGACAAAAATTTTTTAAGCTATACGATAGAGATTAAAATTATATTTACCCTTAGACAAATGTACTAATGTAGCATGAATATAGTTAGAAGTTTATTTTTAGTAAAAAAGAGAAAACCACTTGATATAAAAAATATGAATACAAAAGTAGCATGTGAGTTTCAAATAGACAAAATACAAATAGGACATATTTTGGAGATTTGTGCATCAAATTGCTCATTAGTCTTCAATCTAAACTAGTGAAAACTGGACCCATTAATTAAATGCAAGGAATCATTATATAAAGGATTTATCTATTTTGTACTTTTAAGATACATGTTAAGATTATAAAATTAAAAATTTTTTATTAAAAATATAAAAAAAATTTAAATTTTTAATATTTTTATTTTATATTTATTAAATAAAAATATTTAAAATTTTTTATTAATAATAAATTTATTATGTATTTTTAAGATATATATTAACTAAACCCTTATTTAAATTCTTTAACTCTAAGTTAAAAATTATAAACCATCCGTATTCCTTAACTTCTTTCTTTTGGCTACAGTATTCCAATTGAGATTTTATTTAAAAATTTATTGTTAATCAATAAATTATTACATAAATTTATAATATTTACTTAAATAAATTAATAGATTAACTATTAAACAAACCCAAATTGATTGTACTCTTTGACTTCTAAATTCAGTAAGTGTAACCTAATATTCTATAAATTCAAAAGTTCAAGGTTGTCTCTGATTATGTTTCCTAATTAGACGTTGACAGAGAACGATAGATAATATATTAATCTCCATTATGGTTTACTAGATGTATTTATTAAATATGAGATTAATTAAGATAATAATAATAATAATAATAATAATAATAATAATAATAATAATAATAATAATATTTTCCAATATACATGGTAAAAGATATTTTAAGAATAAAAATGTATGCATACTCTTGAAAGATCAAAATGATCCATGTCTCCAAAAATTGAAAAATATAAAAAACAAATATTAATTATATATTTTTAGAAACAACTTAAAAATTAGATTTTCATTTCGTTTTTGTAAGTATTTTTAAAATATTTTATCTTTAAAATTTGATGATTTTATTTAAAATAATTTTTTTTATAATCTTTTGCTTGATTGTGAATGACCAAAAAATAAAAAATATTGAGATCAAATTTTGTTATAATTTTTTGCATGACTTTAAACAGTTATCAAGTTATCAGTTCTAATAAAAATTCAGATCAAATAATTATATTATTTGTCACTTATAAATAGAATAACTTTTTCTTATATTTTTACACATTTTTAAAATGTTTTGAAATTGTTTTTATTATTTTAATCTTTCAATAATAAGTTCGTCAACAACTTAACATTTAAATTTTTGTGATAATTTACTATTCTATCTACATGTGTAAATGACACGTATATGCTTATAATAAATGTAACATGTTTTGCATCATAATGAAAAAAGATAAATTTTCTGTAGTAATGGGCTCCACTAAAAAATAGGTTTATTGAAATTTTTTTAAATAAAAAATTTAATTATTTAATTAACAAAATATATAATTTGTAACATATTTATCAATAAAAAAATTATTATATTATCATAAACAATTTAGATATATTTAGATAATTAAATAATTAAATTATTTATTTAAAAAAAATTCCGATAAACTTACTTTTTTAGTAGAGTCTATTACTGCAAAAAATTTATCTCCCTCTATTATAATACAAAATATATTATATTTATTATAAATATACACGTATCATCTACATATATAGATATAATTTTCTATCTGCACAGTAAAATTCGCCTTACTCTATATATACTATATATGCTAGACAGGAGGCAATAGACAAAATCCTTGGTATATGACCATATTCCTCGATATCTCTGATAACAATATAACATCACTATCGTATGTACTTTATAACTATATTTCCTACTTCGGAGGCATAAAATAGTAAAATACAAATCCAAGATTAGATGGAAGAACATCTAGGGAAGATGAATGGCATAATGGTAATATGGCATTATAATCACGGCGAAACAGGTAAAAAAAATTAAAATATTATAGTGTATTTGGTTTGTCATTTTAATTTTTTATTTTTGATTTGTTCTATTTTTATGATTTGTAAAAAATAAAAAACAAAACTTTTACTGTTTTTACTGTTTGATCCTAAAAACAAAACACAAAACAAAGACGGAAAATAAAAAGATAAACCACAGAGGCACAGAGATTTATTTGCCTTAAATGTTTTTTTTTATAAAAGTGTGTTAAATATATTTTTTATGTTTATAGAATTAACTTAAATTAAAGTAAATGTTGATACATTGATGATACTAATACTAGTATAAAAGCACGTGACATGTGAACATGGAGAGAAAGAAACCTATATTTCAATGTTGAGACTAAGTTTGACTTCATGGAATCTTGTGGTGTTATGTATGATAGGATCCTAAGTTGAGAAATGCTTTGTTTTTCAAAATTCTTTTAAAATAACTAAATAATATAAATATAATAGTTTTCTTATTTTTTAAAGATTTTAAGACATGTATATTTGCTTTTTACTTTTAATATATAAATAAAAATTTTGTATCATTAACAATGTGTAAAGATTACATTCCAAGATTCATAAAGAAAATTAACAGATAAGTAGCTAGGATTGGTTGGTTTTTATTTTCATTTGCTGCTTTCTATTTTTTTATTTTTATTTTTTAGAATTTTGTAAAAGAAATTGAAAATAGTAAAATTAAGATTTTGTAATTTTCACTGTTTAATTTTAGTTTTTTTTTTTAACAAAATTTTGTAAAATAAAAAATATTAAAAAGAAAAATAGAAATCAATCATATCCTGATATTGGACAAAATAATGGTCAAGGTGGAGACAAGAATTCAATTAAAATAACAAAACAAAAGGCTCATTAACTTGCCGTTAAAAACCTAAGGGACGTGACAAGATTTTACCAGCAAATGTGTATCTCCCATGAATCTTTGCTGCACGTAAAATCTGATGTTACATAATACTCCATGATTTCATAATTTTGTCTTCTTGTTGATGAAATGAAAAAGAATATATAAATAAAAACGTTTGGAATTGCCAGTTGGAAAGTAAATCATAAGTATCTGCTGTTTTGGCTGTGTAGTGGTAGGTGCAAAACACGGTTTGAGACTTTGAGTTGCAAAGGACTTTCCCATTAGAAAAATCAAAATGACATTCCCTTTATTTCCTTTTCCTTATAGATAATAGAATAAAGGATTATTTTAATTTTTAAATGATATATAAGTACGAGTAAATAGTTATTTTATCACTTTGAAATTTTTTTATTTGACAAAACGGATTTTAATTTTTATTTTTTACAAAATAAACTTTTAAATATTAGTTCTATTTTAACAAAATGTCTAGAATGATAGATTAATAATTAGTTTATTTTATTAAATAAAACTGATATTTAGAATATTATTTTCTCAAAAACAAAAATTAAAGTACATTTTATCAAAGTGAAAATTTTTTAATGTCAAACATAACTATTTACTCTATATAATAGACATAAACAATGACTGTGTATGGCTTAAACAAGATTTCAAATTTTATAAATAATTATTTTCATTAAAAAATTCATATATCACAATCAGATGTACGATTTAGGTCAAGTTTTAAGATGTATTGTATTTTTAATAAAGAGTAAATATTATTTATTTTATAATAACAAAAAAATCATAACATATTTTTTACATATTTAATTAAAATCTTTACTTTTTGTATAATTTTGTTTTTTACCAAATAAATTTCCAAATAGATAATGGACATAAGGTCACTAGTGACGAAAATATCTGGTCCCCCAAAGCACTAAGGTAAGTTGGTTCACACTTCACATCATCAAAACTCATAGAAAGATTGACCCAAAACTCTCAGAGCATTAATGTTTCGGATCTTAAGGCTTCGTTTATGATATCATTTTAATAAAATTAGTATATCAATAATGTTCTAGATTCATGCAAAAAAATACATTCAAGTTATCTAAGTATTATTTTTTGTTAGATGCGCCTCCTTCACCTTCCATTCGTTTGTGATACACGTCCTACATATTAATGTAAACCTTTTCTCCTGCAATCTAAATATTCTACTCAACGTAAACCTTCTACTGCTCTCCTAGTTCTTCTCTGCTCGCGTTCTTCTTTATTGATTTGCATTGCATTCAACGTAATAAGCTTCATCGTTCTTCTCTGCTCGCATTCATCTTCTTCGTTTTCTTCTTCGATTTGCTTACGTTGCATTTATCTTCTTCGTTTTCTTCTTAGATCTGCACATAGCATTTATCTTCTGAATCGAAACAATCAATAATTCAACTTCGAATCAGTTTAATGAGAGCGATTTGGATTATTCTTCTAAAACGAATCAAGCAGATAAGGTTCGGATTGATTTTTGAATCAAATTGAAATGGAAATGCAATTGCTAAATTGAATTGAATTGAATTGAATTGAATGGACACAAGTGTTCTGAATTGTATTGAATTGAACTGATAATCTCTAAATTGTAAACACAGGTGTTTTGAATTTGATTTTATATAATGGATAATGTTCCGTTCATTTAATACTATACAATTGTTTCACCATAATAACGTGTTCGGTTCATTATGCAGAAAGCTGTTTGAATTTGAATTTATATAATGGATAATGTTCCGTTCATTTAGTACTATACAATTGTTTCACCATAATAACGTGTTCGGTTCATTATGCAGAAAGCTGTTTGAATTTGAATTTATAGAATGGATAATGTTCTGTTCATTTAGTACTATATAATTATTTTACCATAATACCATGTTCGGTTCATTATGTAGACCAGGTGTGTTGTGGATGAACAATTTGTCCCAAAGGTCGGGATGACTTTCAAGACACTAGAAGAAGCTGGAAAGTTAAATTATTCCCAACTTGCATGTTTTCTACCAAAATAAGGAACATGATTCGGAAGGGAGACGAGATTAAGAATCAACTAATCATATGCAGCAGAGAGGGGAGGTGAAAATCCAAGATATCTCCAACTCTGAAGACAAATCCCTCAGCCGGCATAAACTATCCAGCCAGAATCTACGTAGACATATTGAAAGACGTTGGTATCTGAACAATTTTCAAAGTTGTTCTGAATCATTCACAACCCTGCTGTCCAGACTGGGCAGAGATGCTCAACCAACACAAGGAGCTAAGCATGTTCATGCGTCACACCATCGACACCAACAAGGAAGCCGGAATCAGACCGAACAAAACTTACCAATCATTTGTAGCAGCAACCGGAAGTCATCGGGAACTAAGTTTTATAAAAAAAAAAAAGAGGTGAAGAATTACATCACAAAGGAAGTACGGAATGTTTCCGAACAAGATGACGCCAAATAATTTGGGAAGTACTTATTAAGAATGAAAGAGAAGAACCAAAATTTCTTTTTTGAGCTCAACCTCGAAGGCGATCACTCCATCAAATTTCCATTCTTGTATGAGCAAGAGATGAGCCACGTCGTTTAGAACTCGTTCACAAAAGATGCATTCGACAGAAGCTGGAATGATTTCATCACAAAGTAGGCCTTGGAGGCAACAAGTGGCTCGCAGGTAACCGAGGCTTTAATTCAAATTATTTTCATGCGGTTACTTTATGGGTTAAAACGTGCACAATTTTCGGTTTAACCCAGCTCATGTGTTCAGTCTATTATGAAGAGCTATACGAAGATCAGCATATATGGATTCCAGTTTACCTGGATCACCACTTCTGGGCCGAGATGAGAAGCACACAAAGGAGTGAAAGCATGCACGCATTTTTCAACAAGTTCATCACACGCAACGGCTCCTTGAGTCAATTCGTGAAGCAATACAACAATTTTCTAGCAAGCAGAAAGCAAAGAGAGAGAGATAATTCGACGCTGCAGATTTTCACACCATGATACCGTGTGCAACAAAATCAGCAATAGAGGCCCAACTTTAGCATGTGTATACCCATGAGAAGTTCAGAGAAGTTCAAGCACAATTCAGAGTAAAGGTGAACTGCATCACAAGATCAAAGAATTCCACCCTAGGTTTCATAACATACAAAGTCATAGAACAGGTTTCCAACTCCACATTCAACAAGTTTTTCGTCACCTATGACATAGTATCACGAGAAGTAAAGTATCAATGCCTGCTGTTCGAGTTAAGGGGCATACTGTGCTGCCATTCTCTGAGCGTCTTAAACTTCGAGTGAGTAAATAACGTGGCACCCAAATACATACTCGAACGCTGGAGCAAGAACATAAAGAGGAGGCACACACATCAAGAGCAGCCAAGACGAGCCTCTATTGGAGCCGAGAAGTAAGAGATTCGACGATTTGGTGTTTCGGCCACACAACATATGCGAATTTGCATCAGAGTCCAAGGATCTGACCGAAATTCTGCACCGGGCCTTTAACAATGTCATGGCAGAGATACAAAAATATCAAGCGAGAAGCAAAGGAAAAAGTTTGTTATCCCACGAAGAAGCAACGTTGAGCGATGTGAACGACCTTCAAAGCCCCCCACGTGTCAGAACAAGAAGCCGGCCCAAGAACAGACTGGGATCAAACTTGGAAAAAACGATCTCAAATACCACGAAGAAAAAGAAAAAGCCAGCTCCAAACGAGGTAACATTAATTTGTTTTCGATTAGGGAAAAATTCATTTGTGCATTTTGCTAATATACGATTTATGTTCTCTTTTGTAGTTGAACCTTTTAGACGGTGGATCAACAATTCAGTCAAGCTCTAGCCTTTATAATGCACCAGATATGAATTATCCCGGAGAGGATTATAAGAGTTTCAGTTTTTATTAACATAAATTTCCATTCATGTATGAGCAAATTTCGGTTCATTGAATAGTCACTTTTTTGTATTTGATATTAGCTTTCTAAAATTCTTTATTAAATAGTTACTTTTTCATTGAATAGTCAATTTATTCTGTTATGTTAAAGAGTTCAGGTGTTTCTGAAACTGAATACTGATAGCAATATTTTTTTTTAAAATTATCTCTCTGCTATATTGATATATGCACTTTTCGGTTCACCCAGAGTATTAATTTCGATTCCTTTGTGTTTTTGGGGCTCTTAATGTTTGATATATATCTTGATTCCATTCACTGTGAACCTAGAACAAAATAGCAGCCAGACAGTTCCAACAGATATATACATTAACATCTCAGACCAACAGAACAAGGACTAATCCATCTTGAAGATATACACATTAGCATTAGATTTTCAATAACATTTACATTAATATTCACATATATACATTAAAAGAAGCAGTGTTTACTTTTTTAAACAAGTTAAACAAAATAGTATTAATTACAACCAGTCAAACAAAGTATATCCTATTTACTATCAATATCCCCATATGTGAATTTACAATAAGGGTTGGAGAGGGTAGCAGATAGCTTTGGGAGTCTTATTTCTTCAGATGTCCGAATCACTTGGTCTTTGATTTTGTTCCGTTTGTGCAACAGAATATTTGGACCATGTTCGAGCATGAAGGCATCAATCTCTTCCTAAATTTCAATTGAAAGGAAGTAGTTACATAAGAAATGAACCCAATTGAAATAAGAAATGAAAGAATTTCATTAATTTAGAAACTACTTAGTTGTTTCCAACTTTTATATTGATACCTCTTCCCTTTTTTCATCTTTCAAAGATCAATTGTTTCAAGTTATTTCATCACGTATATTGCACAATCATAGCTAAGAAAGAATTAAGTAAAATATGATTGATAGTATACAAAATAAAACACATTAAAAATAGCATTATAGTAGAGAAAGATTTTTACCTTGTACGTTGACCATTCAGCCTCATATGCTCTGCTTCTTCTCCCTCTTTGTCCTTCATTAAGGGTTCCGCCCCAGCATAAACCCTCATTTGGGAGATTATTAATCCTTGAAAAGGGATACAAAAAAGTGAATGAAAATTACCAACTACAATGAACCGAACTCTATTCATATTTTAAATAAAATGTGATAAACATTAAATCAGCAAGAGAAACATTTTGTGCATGCAACAGAACCCAAGTGAATACATAAAAATGAAATGAATGTAAATCAGCAACAACAATGAACCGAACTCTGCTCATATTTTGAATAAAACGTGATAAACATTCAATCAGCAAGGAAAATATTTGTGCATGCAAAAGAACTCAACTGAACACTTAAGGATGAACTGAATGTAAATCATCAACTCTAACGAACCGAATTCTACTAATGTTTGAATAATTTACAAGAAAATATGTATGATTTAAATAACTTACAACAAATTTGTTCTGTTTAATTCTCAAGTAAGGTATTTCATCTTTCTTCTTGTTCACAAGGTCAAGCACATAGAATGCCTTTTTCTAGACATCGACAATACACAACCACTAGTCCTCCATTGCAAATCAGCATAAACAACTGAAGTTTGGGAAAATGATAGAATATTTCAGTCCAAACAATAGCAAACGAGAGAATTATGAAAGAATTTTTAGAAATCACAACTTACAAATGGACTCGATGCGAGTTTTCTTTTGTCAAGAAAACGGCGGTAGTGGGCATACTGATCGACATCCATCTAGTAGGCCTTATTGGTCTTTGGATTAATGTAATTCTCGTCATAGTTTCCCAACATAAACATCTGCAAAATGAACCTTAATCAAATTACAAATGAAACGAATTATTTATCAGAACCAGTAAATTACTCAGGGAATAAAAAATTTGGCTTACCACAATATCCGTCGGCACACAGTGTATTTCTTCCTGAAACTGGGGACATTTTATGTCATTGAGAATCATGCAATGTGCATTGACCACCTATAGGGAAAAATTTTATGAGATATATGGTATAAGAGTCTTTAAAAAATCATTAATGTTAATGCAATAGGCAAAGAATTTACCGTACTTTCCACATGTTGTTCGGGCATTAGAGACAAGAAATGATATCGAAGCCCCTAGAAATTCGCTTCATGGTTCAAGACGAATATGGGGTCATATTTGTTGGTACTATCTTTGGTTTCTTTCACATGTGTTATCCAATTATAACACTTTTCCATCAACAATTCTGTGATTTCTTTCTCTTTCTCCGGAGTTTTGTACACTTCAGCGGCTGCGAAGTTCGGCTCGACACTTGTTGCGTCAGCAAATTTCAATGCCGCCGCCACCCTAGCATCTATCACCGCCTCTGCTAGGATTTCAAGCTGTGTCACTGTCAGCTGAGAGGTCGGGGAAGTTGTTTGAGATGTCGGGAGACTTATGCCAAGGTCGAATGAAGGTGCATCATGTTCTCACAAAGAAGGACGAACAGCACTGCACGACAACATAGTAAAGTTTTAGGCAATAATGAAAAGGCAATATCATATAACACGAAAGCTAATAAAAAATGATATTAATTAAAACTTACACATTCAACAGAGGTTCTGGCTCCGCCTTCCTTGGGGAAGATCCCTCGTCGGCCTACTTTTCGGGTTCTGGAGAGCAGCTGTAACAAACAGAAGAGAGTAACTGATTTATAGATTCAGCTAAACCACAATTAAACCATGTAATGAACTGAAATTATCTAAATTTGAACAAGCAAAAAACTTACAAATCAGGCTGTGCTTCTTCTTCCAATTGCCGTGCCACCGGGGCTTGGTTACTGTTATTCTTCAGGAGGGTTGCTGTATTAAACAGAAAAGAGTTCAATAACGACTCAGAATTATTATACTGTACCATTAAAAATAAGAAAAAGAATTCTAATTACAACTTAAAGGAACAATGAAAACTTACACATTCAACGGTGGTTCTGGCTCCGTCTCTATCGAGGAAGATTCCTCGCCGGCCTGATTTTTGGGTTCCAGAGAGCAGCTATAACGAACAGAAGAGAGTCCAATATAAGAACACATGGACTTGATTTCTAGATTCAAATGATTGACAATTAAAGCATATAATGAACTGAAATTACCCAGTTTTGAATAAGCAGTAAAATTTACACATCGACAGGTGCTTTTTGTTCCGATTGCCTTGTCGGTGCTTCTTCGCATGGCTGCTGTTGCGGTTCCGGAGGGCTATGATAAACCCATATTTTATGATATATTTTGTGCTCAATTTAGGTGATTTATTCAATCCTTCACTCACTTATTCATGAAAATTGCATGGTTTTACTTTCCCTTGTTTATTATGTGATGTATGTGAAAAAACATGTTTCCTATGCTTTAAAAATAATTATTTTAATTACCCTTTATTTCCATTCGATGTCGTGATTCGTGTGTTGAGTAGTTTCAGATCTTCTAAGGCAGGAATGACTTAAAGGATGGAAAGGAAACATACAAAAATGGAAGGAAAGCACAAAATGGAGTTTTTGGAGAAACTGGCAGTGACGCGATCGCATGGACAACGCGGCCGCATGCCAGCGCAAAATGGCAGTGATGCGACCGCGTGATTGACGCGATCGTGCACCTTAAGCGAAACGCATATGACGCGGACGCATGACTGAAGCGACCACGTGATAAGGAAAACTCCAGATGACACGACCGCGTGACCCACGCGGACGCGTGACAGAGGCCACGCACCAGAAATTACAGAAAATGCTCCTAGCGATTTCTGAAGCCCTTTTTGGCCCAAATCCAAGTCCAGAAGGCACAGATCAGACGTTATGAAGTGGGGGAATGCATCCATTCAAGGGGAGTCTCCAATTATTCACTATTCATGATTTAGATGTAGTTTTTAGGGAGAGGTTCTCTCCTCTCTCTCTTAGGATTAGGATTTAGGATTTTTCTTGCTTTCATGATTGCCCTTTTTTATCAGGTTCAATATTCCTTTTTAATTACTTATTTTCTCAATTCAATTTATGAATTCTTCTATGTTACAGATGATTCTTTTAATTAATGTTATTTGAGGTATTTTAGTTTATTATTGCTCTCTTTTATTTATGTTACTGTTGCTTCCAATCTGAAGACATTTTTATTCGAATAGATCTACTTTTTTTCCCTTTTGGTCTTGGTTAAGAAATTAGTAACTCAGGAGTTATCAAACTCAACATGATTGATAATTGTTACTTTTGCTAATTGAATTGAACTTCAATAATCCCAATCTTTTCTTAGGAAGTAAGTAGGATCTGAAGATCAAACTAATTAGTCGCTTGACCTTCCTTTGCTTTAAGTAAAGGTTAACTAAGTGGAATTAAAATTCAATTTCCATCATCATTGATAAGGATAACTAGGATAGGACTTCCAATTTCTCATACCTTGCCAAAAGTTTATTTTACATTTATTTATTTATTTTACTTTCTATTTAAATTACTTGTTCCTCATCTTCAAAACCCCAATTTACGATCTTCATAACCAATAATAAGAACATACTTCCCTGCAGTTCCTTGAGAAGACGACCCGAGGTTTAAACACTTCGGTTATCAATTTTTAAGGGGTTTGTTACTTGTGACAACCAAAACGTTTGTACGAAGGGATTTCTGTTGGTTTAGAAACTATATCTACAACGCGACTATTTTTATAAAATTCTTTACTAGCAAAAATCCTAACGTCAAAATGGCGCCGTTGCCGGGGAACTGCAATCGTGTGCCTTATTATTGGTTATTGTAAATACTTTTCTTTTGCTTGTTTATTTGTCTTTATTTTCCCTCTCTTTTTTTATTTTTATTAGCTACTATGAATTCTCACCCCTCTCGCTTTGAGTTTGGTTCTAATATTGTTGAAAGGAGTGAAAGTTATAACAAGAACATGCATCAAGGTCAGAGCAATCAAAGATGGATGGAGCCAAGAGGATCTGATCAACCCTTTAGGCAACAACACCCTCCAAGATATCATGGACAAAGACCATTCTACAATGAATACCAAGCCAATAGACATGGTGGACAACCTTGTAGTTACCAACAAGCCCCCACCCTGTGCTTATAGGCCATCCTCTCAACATAACTTCGAACCACCACACTCACAAGCTCCTTTTCACCATTCACCACCATATGATCCTCATTTACCCCAATTCCAATCCAATTACTCCCAAACACCACCACTTCCCCATGTACCACGTCCAAATCTATCACCCCGAGAATCAGAGGTTCGCCTCAAGGAAACAGTAGATCAACTTCAAACAACCCTTCATCAACTGGAGCAAGCAGTAAGTCAATTATCTTCTAGACGTTCGAACATTCAAGGACCTCCCACAGCCCCATGTGGACAATCTAATGAAGAGCGCAGTATAAAGGAGATACTAGAAACTCCAGTAGACAGAACAGGGCATGACTTTGTACTGGAACAAGTAGAGGAAGCTATCATTGTAAAATAAGAAGAGTTGGTTGAAGACTTAGGAGAAGCTGAACTTCCATGGGAATCCAGAATTGTGGAAAATTATGTCAAGGACGTTACAATTGATGCTAAGGAGGATAGTGCACAACTCCCAAAGCAAGTCTTTTACGAAGAACTAGACGGAATAATCCAAGAAGCAAGTTTTCTTGATGATGATAACCTCAAGTCAAGTTCTCCTAGTAATGAACTTGCATCCGCAAGTGAATTCTCTGAGATCGAAGAATCTTCCCCAAGTGAATACGAAGATGATGCAGAGGTAGATTTCTCTCAACCTCCCGTTTATGACTTAAGTGAAGAGGAAGACATAAAAGGCTTTGATCAGGACATGGATGCATTTGAAGAAGTCTGCAAGAAAGTGAAGAAATTCACAGAAGAGCACAAGGGAGTAGAACTTACAGAACCACTGGAAACACCTATCCCAAGGCCATTACCACCCAATACAAGCTTCAAGTGGGTACAATCCTTAACCTTTAGCTTTATTTTTCACTTGAATATAGGTTGCTTGAAACAGATGGCCAGCTTAGAGCTCTCTGCGGCTTTAAGAGTAAGAAGGAAATGGCTCGTACTCAGAGCTGGTGCACAAGGTTCAATAAGGTTCCACGCTTCAACTCGAAGTGCACGGATTGGCATCGTGATCAATCGAATGGATCTCGGAAAACATTTGGTCACCATGGTGAGAATCTGCTTTCTAAACCGCCCGGATGGAAAAATATAGATCAAGACGGAGGCAGATTTAAAAGCAAAGTTTGGGATCCTGGAATCTATTCTGACATTCGCCACCCTGGGAACCTGAGAATCTGTTTGAAGCTGCTCAGAAGCTTTACATGCCTAGTTTGGGACCCCGGAGGCCATTGGCATTCCAAACATTGGTGGAGATTTCCGGATGAATTTAAGCATAAGCCGTCATAACAGGAAGCTCATCCAATGTCCAACTTAAGGACTTTAACTAAAAGTGTTAGGTGGGAGACAACCCACCATGGTATGGTCGTTCCTTTTTCAGTTTTATTTCGTGTTATTTATTTTTATTTCCTTTTCAATTGAACCTGAATATTATTCACTCGCATTGCATACTGCATAATTGCATACCTGCATAAAAAAAGGGGGCGCGCGACGCGACCACATCACTCGTGCGATCGCGTCAGTTGCGAAAAACACTTCCCACGCGTCCGCGTCATTCACGCGGCCGCGTGATCTGGAAATCGGCGTAAGGATCTAACGCCCAAAAAGTTGGGCTGGAATCGTGCGGCTGTTATGCGTTTCGCACAAAACGACCCACGCGGTCGCGTCCCTGACGCGATCGCGTCACTTGCACAACACCCATCCCACGCGAAAGCGTGAGCGACGCGATCGTGTCGCATGGATTGCACAACACCCCAAAGGAGACAGAGAGTTGCGCTGAAACGACGCTGGAATTGTGCGTTTAGCACAATTTCCAGCGACGCGGTCGCATGCCTCACGCGACCGCGTCATTCATCCTTTTACCCATTCCATGCGATCGCATCACTCACGCGATCGCGTCAACCCCCATTCCACCCCAGCCACGTGACCGCGTGCCCCACGCTCGCGTGGATTCAAATTCGATAACTCCCAGCCACACGAAACCCTACCCATTCACGCCCCCCCCAACCCCCTTCTCCTTCCTCCCTTCTCTGCAACCAACCACCACCAACTTCCAGCCACCACCACCGACTACCGCCCCACCGTCGACCACCCAGACCCCACCGCAACGCCACCCCCTTCTTCCTTCCCTCTCTTTCTTCTTCTTCTTTCCTCTTCTTCCCTCCACCACCGCTACACCCTCCGCAACAACCACCGCCCACTGCGCCGTCACCGCCCGCCTCCACCCACCACCCACGCCCCCCTTCCCTTCCTTCCCCCTTAAACCCTACCCCCATTACCCTACCCGAAACCCCCTGCCTCCGAACAGCCACCACCGCCGTGCCAACCACCCTCAATCACCGCGTCAGCCACCACTGCAGCCACCCCCTACCATCTCTCTGCCCCACTTTCATTCATACGCCTACCAGATTCTGCCGAACGTCACCCTTCTTTCAATTCATAGTTAATACCATAATTTTTTGTTTATGTTCATAATTAGGCTAGTTAGATATGCATGTTGTAGTGGATTCTAGGTGGTTAGGTAGCCTAGGATGTGGTTAGTGGATTTAGGCCTAATTAATTGCGCTGTTCATGCTACTTGCTTTATACTTTTCGCAATTCTGCTGTTGCTGTGCTCTACGTATTGTTCATATGATGTTCTTACTATTCATGCTGCTATTGCGAATGTTCCTTCATGTTCATCTTATTTATATCTATTTGCAGTTTATTTTAACTTATATGAACTATTTTGTTGCTGTTTATTTTCCGGGAACATCAAATTTTAGCCGGAATGCTGCCCAAATTTCTCTAAACCGTTTTGATTTTCATTCATGTCTTGGTTTTGGTAATTTGCACTCTGCTTTACTCTGCTTTTACCAAACCATTGCATGAATGCCAGGGCAAGCTTTCTTATTCTTTTTAATTTCCTGGATAATAATTTGCTTTTTTGATGTTTAGATTCCAATTTCTGCTATTTCTATATCCATATGAATCATCATCAACTTCCTTGTTTGAATATGAGTTGCCTGTAGCTTATAATTGTGAATCCTTGTTACTTAGATACCAATCATCATGCCGCTTATCTTAACTTTCTTTTTACTAACTCACTGATTTTTTATTTCTAACCTCTTTTTCAATTTCACACCACTTTTAACTTTCTAACAACCTCCTCTGCTTTTTGACTCACTCTTTACTTTTATTTTAACTCAAAGCATGTTTGTGGTTTTCCTAATTAACATGAATTCTATGGATCTTACATTTTGGATTGTGAATTTTTCTTCTCAGTTTTCTAACTCCTATACAATCCTTAATGCACATTTACTTAACTCATTTTCATCATTCTACTGCTCCTTTGCCATTATGTGCTTCTTTTGTTATTTGCCTCCTTGTTTTCCTGTTTTTATTATATCCTTGATTTCTGTTTTTCAGGATGTCTGACACCCAAAGAAAAGGAAAAGGTAAGGCAACAACTGACAAACGTAAAAGTGGAGAATCCTCTATGTCCATCCTGGACATCATGCATGATGACTCCTGGTGGGAGAAACACTTTACCTCACAGGAGAAGGCTGAGTAGCTACTCCCTGCTACTGATCCCATTAAGTTTGCAAATAAATACTGCGAGTTAAAGTATCCGGTGTTTACAACCTCCAGGAACCTGTACCTGGAGCGGACTCTGAAAATTCCGGACGAACTCCAGCAATACACCTCTGATCAGATCAAACAAAGAGGCTGGTTCTTCCTGGAGAGAAATCTGACTGAGGTCAATGCTTCTTGGGTAAGAGAGTTTTACTGCAATTACTTCAAAACTTCCCTAGATGCAGTGAACCTAAGAGGGAAGCAGATACTGGTCACTGAAGAGGCCATTGAGGATATTCTGAAGCTTCTGCCTAAATCTGATCAACCAGATAGTTATCAAAAGGCTGAGGAGGACATGCGCTTCATGAGGTTTGACTAGGATGCCGTCAAGGCAAGGATAGCTCTTGACCCGACTGTTCCATGGGTCATGGGTCAGAACACCACCATGCCTAAGGGAATCAAGCAGATTTACTTAAATAATGAGGCTCGGCTATGGCATCAGATCCTGAGCAACTTTGTTATGCCGAGTACCCATGAGACGGAGCTACCTGCCGCTATGATCACCCTCCTATGGTGTGTGATGGAGGGTAAGGACCTGTACCTGCCACGCTTCATCCGGTACTACATGGCCAGGGTCCACGTCCGAGACACTCTCCCCTTTCCATATCTGATTACACAGCTAGGCCATCGAGCTGACATGCCTTGGGAGGATGCTGATGAGAAGCCACCTGCTGCAGAATGCAAGAAGATTATCCCTCACAGCAGGAACTTTCAGACTTTGGGCTACAAACCTCCATTCCTCACAACTCCTGGTGAGACAGCCACACCGTCTGCTGGCCCTTCTTCCTCTATAGCTACCCCTACTACCACCACTGCACCTCCACCTGCCTCAGAGCCAGTTTATCACCTAGTACACCGCCTGTTTCAGTAGCTAGACTAGATGGAGCGCCGCAACCGGTGCCGATATGAGAGATCTGAGCGTCGCAGCAAGCGACGCTATGAGCACCTGAAGCTGATGATCCGTTCTAGTAGCGACATCCCCTCCGAGCCTGACACACCATCAGAGCCATCTGAGGAGGAGGCGGATGATCACGAGGCGGAGACCCATCCACAGAAAGAGGCTGTGCAGGCAGGCACGGAGCAGGCTGCATCACAGCATTAGGCCCCGCCTCAGATTCAGGCTGCAGACCCAAAGATCCCTATTCAGTCAGCACCCCCTCTGCAGCAGGCAGATCCTCAGACCACCCCCACAGAGACTCCGGCTACCCATCCTTCCAGTGATGACACCCCTTCACGCCCTGCTTGAGTGAGCATCAGGGACGATGCTTCATTTTAAGTGTGGGGAGGTCGCCATCTCTGGCGTATTTTTTGGTGAACCACTACAAACTCTTTTACTTTATTTTGCTACTTTTCTGTATTTTTCTTTTTCTTTTTTATTTTCTCAGTACTTATACATTGCTATTTTCATGTATTTTTACTATATTTCTGCATGTTGCACTTTTGTTCATATTTTAGCCATTTAGTTTAGTTACAATTCTAACTTATTAGTTATAGAAAATGTGGATTAATTAGTATAGTTTACCCTTTTTAGCATAAGATAACTTAGTTTAAATTGAAAATATAAAAAGTATGTAAACTAGAGACTTTAACATAATAAAAACAATCCACACACCTTGTATATAGCATTACATGTTAGTTAGTTAACAACATTTCATCAAGGAGAAACACTAAAACTTTAAAGCCACCTTAAGATTTACATTGAGAATAATGGGAACTTTTAATTTTTACTTGCATGACATATATAACTGATATATGATTTTTGAGTTAGAGAACACACAGCCTGTGAGTTTTGAGCTTAATTGTATGGTTACATTCAAACCATAATTTTTATTCCTGTGTGTTCCGCCCTTCTTTTTTATTCTGGTGTTCTTTACTTTGTTTTAATCTATATGTCCGATTATAGAATATAGATACATACTAAGAAAATGATTGAGGCCACTGTTTGATTCTAGCTCACTTATCCCAAATTAGCCTACCTTTTACATCACCCTTGTTAGCCCTATTGAGCCTTTAAATCCCCTCTTATTCTATAAACCACAATACTAGCCTTAAGCAGAAAAAAAAAATAAAAATCCCAAGTTGAATCCTTGGTTAGCTTAAGATAGAAAGTGTGTATTGTTTAAGTGTGGGAAACCTATTGGGAACATGGATGATAAAAACAAAGGGTAGAAAGTTAAAAAGAATAAAATAATTCAAAATAAAAATTTTTGGGAAGCATGCTCATGTGAAATCAAAATAATTGAATTACCATGTGCATTAAAAAAATATTTATTTTTCAGTATTTGAATAAAGGGGATATAAAAGAATTCTCCAAATACAAAATAAAGCAATGCACATGGGACAAAATTAAAACTAATGCATGAGCATGTAACATCAAAAGTGGGAAAATTTGGGTGAATAGGTAAAGAAATTCTTGCCTTACAAAGTATGTATATTAGGTGAGATCTTAGACTAATCAAGGATTCACTTATTAGCTCACTTAGCCTTATACATATACCCTTACCTTTACCTTGGCCCCATTACAACCTTAATTAAAGACCTCATGATTTTTGTATGCCTATATTCTATAATTATTGATTGATTAGATGAAGAACAAAGTTATAGAAAGTAAGGATAAAAAGAAGAATAGAGTGATTAACCCAATAAACACTGAGTGACTAGAGAGTAAACACAAAATCTAGTGAGGGTTCAATAGCTCATCACCATATATCTCTGCTTAAATTGTTAATTGTCTTGCAAGTTTGTAAAATATTTTTCTTTTCCATTTCAATTGTAAAAGTGCTTTATCATTATCTAAGGTTTGGCTATGCATATATGATTCCTTAAGAATGTGAATTAATTTAACTACATGTAAGTTTTATATACAAGTGAATAACAATTAGAATTCCATGATTCATTTAGGTAGTTACATTTAGAATAGATTGCATTGCATGAGATTCCACCACTTCAACCTTACCTTACTCTTTATCTTGGATTTAGAGTTCAATAACGACTCAGAATTATTATACTGTACCATTAAAAATAAGAAAAAGAATTCTAATTACAACTTAAAGGAACAATGAAAACTTACACATTCAACGGTGGTTCTGGCTCCGTCTCTGTCGAGGAAGATTCCTCGCCGGCCTGATTTTTGGGTTCCAGAGGGCAGATATAACGAACAGAAGAGAGTCCAATATAAGAACACATGGAATTGATTTCTAGATTCAAATGATCGATAATTAAAGCATATAATGAACTGAAATTACCCAGTTTTGAATAAGCAGTAAAATTTACACATCGACAGGTGCTTTTTGTTCCGATTGCCTTGCCGGTGCTTCTTCGCATGGCTGCTGTTGCGGTTCCGGAGGGCTATGATAAACACATATTTTATGATATATTTTGTACTCAATTTAGGTGATTTATTCAATCCTTCATTCACTTATTCATGAAAATTGCATGGTTTTACTTTCCCTTCCTTATTATGTGATGTATGTGAAAAAACATGTTTCCTATGCTTTAAAAATAATTATTTTAATTACCCTTTATTTCCATTCGATGCCGTGATTCATGTGTTGAGTAGTTTCAGATCTTCTAAGGCAGGAATGACTTAAAGGATGGAAAGGAAATATACAAAAATGGAAGAAAAGCACAAAATGGAGTTTTTGGAGAAACTGACAGTGACGCGACCGCGTGATTGACGCGGACGCATGACTGAAGCGACCGCGTGATAAGGAAAACTCTAGATGACGCGACCGCGTGACCCACGCGGACGCGTGACAGAGGCCACGCACCAGAAATTACAGAAAATGCTCCTAGCAATTTCTGAAGCCCTTTTTGGCCCAAATCCAAGTCCAGAAGGCACATATCAGAGGTTATGAAGTGGGAGAATGCATCCATTCGAGGGGAGTCTCCAATTATTCACTATTCATGATTTAGATGTAGTTTTTAGGGAGAGGTTCTCTCCTCTCTCTCTTAGGATTTGGATTTAGGATTTTTCTTGCTTTTATGATTGCCCCTTTTTATCAGGTTCAATATTCCTTTTTAATTACTTATTTTCTCAATTCAATTTATGAATTCTTCTATGTTACAGATGATTCTTTTAATTAATGTTATTTGAGGTATTTTAGTTTATTGCTCTCTTTTATTTATGTTACTGTTGCTTCCAATCTGAAGACATTTTTATTCGAATAGATCTACTTTTTTTCCCTTTTGGTCTTGGTTAAGAAATTAGTAACTCAGGAGTTATCAAACTCAACATGATTGATAATTGTTACTTTTGCTAATTGAATTGAACTTCAATAATCCCAATCTTTTCTTAGGAAGTAACTAGGATCTGAAGATCAAACTAATTAGTCGCTTGACCTTCCTTTGCTTTAAGTAAAGGTTAACTAAGTGGAATTAAGATTCAATTTTCATCATTATTGATAAGGATAACTAGGATAGGACTTCCAATTTCTCATACCTTGCCAAAAGTTTATTTTACATTTATTTATTTATTTTACTTGCCATTTAAATTACTTGTTCCTCATCTTCAAAACCCCAATTTACAATCTTCATAACCAATGGTAATAAGAACATACTTCCCTGCAGTTCCTTGGGAAGACGACCCGAGGTTTAAACACTTCGGTTATCAATTTTTAAGGGGTTTGTTACTTGTGACAACCAAAACGTTTGTACGAAGGAATTTCTGTTGGTTTAGAAACTATATCTACAATGCGACTATTTTTATAAAATTCTTTACTAGCAAAAATCCTAACGTCAGGCTACTGCATTAAACAGAAAATAGTTCAATAACGACTCCAAATTATTATTCTATACCCATTTTATGATAAACTTACCTTCCATTTTTGTGCCTTTAGTGGGCCTAGTATTTCCGGCACTTGAAATGGCTTCTTTATTTCTTTATTTCTTTATGCCACGATGTCCTTATTATATAAGCCCATATGCGATAGATAAACTTCGAGGTAGAATTCTAACTTTGTGCCAGGACCTACAGGCCAAGGGACAGTCTCAGGTAGACAGTTTCTAAGGGGCATAGGCCTCCCAAAAGGTAATGGAGGCGCACACGCAATAGAGTCGTAGACAGTCAAGTCAAATCCAATCCACGAAATAATTTGATCTATGGACAGCATCGTTGTGGTATGCATTTTTGGGATCTACGTGCTCCCTGGTTAGAACCTCTAAGAGGTCCCAATGGCTTGGACTTGAGTAGACTTAAAAAAGACATATAGTCTTGGCATGAACGTCGTTTCGCGAAATATATGACTATGCTCCTTTAGGTTCTTTAAATTCTGTGGGTGGCGAAGCTACCGAGATCAATGTAGTCAATTATGTGCATCCATTTCATATGTTAGGCGTAGCTGGTGTATTCGGTGGCTCCCTATTCAGTGCAATGCACGATTCCATTAAAATTAATAAAAAGAATTTTATGTGCAACTTACTCATTAACATAAGTTTCTTATGTTTGACTTTCGGAAGGGACATAGGTAACGTGGTCTTTTATTAGCTCTTTCTTAAGAGAACTCGGAAGAGATACCGCAATAGGAAATCTAAGGAATGTAAACAAGGAAGAAGTCAATGTTGAATGATTAGAATAGGTACTGAGAAACTGAAATCTGCACATTGAAAAACTCATATATCCAGAGATTGAGAACGAGTTTCTTCTCAAACCTCAATGATTTGTAGTTCTGTATCAGGTGTAGTGCTACTGACATATAAACACCAATTTCGTGTGATTAATTAAACAAAAATTATTACCTAAATCTAAAAGACCAACATAAATATTTTCAACTTACACAGGTGGAGTTTGTAAACTCTGTTTTTGATGGATTTTCTTTCTTCTAAAAACTTTTACCAGAATTTTCAGGGTATTTTTCCCTAATAAAAAAGATACCAAATTAAAATCAGCAACCAAGATTAAAAGCAGAGGTCTAGAAACACCTGAAATTCATTTTTGGAATCCAATGAACCGAATTTAAAGCTTGCTATGAACAAATTTACCTGGTATTGGCCGGGGCATTTACAGATAGTGTGGAGCTCGTTTGAGTCTGTAAGAGAGGTTCGCTACCTAGATTTACAGTTGGCAGTCTAAGCAAAATAAATAAATATTACTCAGTAAATATAGAGGTTTTAGGAAAAGTTAGCAAACAAAGAAAAAGAACTTGATATAAGAAACTGAATCTTACGCCTTGGATAAATCATTCCGCGCCTTTGTCGAGTCAAAGCGATCCGGAGCAACATTTGTTGTCTGAGCCCCATCATTTTTTCTTTTTGCTCTCTTTACTTTTAACAGCTGCAACGCCTGTCTTCTTCTTCCGGCAGCATTGATCCCTACTCATTCACTTCTGAAAATTCATAAAATAAGTATTAATGAAGCTAAAATAAAAGTATCAATTAACCCAAGATATGATATCAGAAACTTACTCCCTTTCAGATTCAGTTTTGCTTTCTGAATCTGTCAGAACAAGCTTGCTTGATTTGGTTTGTTTTTTTGCACCCCTCTCCGGTTGTTTTCTTTTCACCGTTGGAATTTTTTCAATTTCTTTTCCTCTGCAACACATACAAACACATCGAATTTATACCGGAGAACAATATCACAACGGTAATTTACTTAACAAGCACACACAAACAATTTTCATCAAAGAAAAGCCAAACCAAACCAGATGAAAATTATACAATCACAGAAATGAACCAAAAATTATCAATTCCCAAACTTACTACGTTTCAGATTTGCTTGTACTCTCCGAATCCGTCGGCACAGGCTTCCTTTTTTTGCTTTCTTTTTTAACCACCTTCTGTGGTTGGTTTCTTTTCTTTGTTGTTTTTTCAATTTCTTCTTCTTCTCTGCAATACATAAGAACAAGCACATAAGAACAATTTTAACCAAATACAAGCAAAATGAAACCAAATGAACATCAAACTTACGGGTTTCCAGATTCACTTGTGCTTTCTGAATCCGTGGGATTGCTTTCAGATTCACTTGTTGTTTCCAAATTCGCCAGAACAATCTTTTGTTTTTTCACCAGCCTCTGTTGTCTTGTTCATTTGGCTGGCGGTGTTTTCTCAGATTCAGATTCGGATTCGGATTCGGATTCGGAAACATTGTCTTCTTCCGAAGAAGAATCCATAACAACAACTTTCTTTTTTTTCTTTCTTCCGCTTTCCCTTCTCTTCCTCCTTCAGAAAAATCATTTTCTTTTCTACCTTCTTTTCTTTTGTCTTTTTCTAGTCCCTAAACACAAGCTTATTTAGTTATCAGAGTATTTAGAAGCATCTGAACCAAAACTTCAGGGAAAAGTTTTGTTTAATTTACCATTGTATCGGTTGCTTCCTAAGAAATTCGGTCGAGCATCATCTTCCGTGTCCAGTGGGCCACCCACGGTTGCCCGGGAGTATCAGCTGCACCCAAGCTAGGGAACTTGGATTCATGGAAATAAATTAGCATCAAAACAAATATACAGCCATCAATGGACTGTTTCTTTCCCTTTCTTCTGTTTTCAGTCTCTTTCCTCAAGAAGCTTAGGACATGATTTGCCCAATCCCACTGTTGGATGTTGTCCACACGAAGGGCAGCGGCTCATGGATCGTGGAGGCCGTGCTTACCGTCGTCGGCAGCAAGAAGCATTTCTGGACAAAGACGACATAAGTCCTCTGGAATTTCTGCCGGTTCTTCTCCCCTTCAACATTCATATTGAGGACAGATTTTGTCAAAGATGCCAACGTAATACTTTTGAAGCCGTCAATTATCTGCTTGCCTGCCTCATTCAAACTGCCGTACTCAATTTTTTTAGGAAAATAATTTTCTACAATATTTTAACCAGTCAAATAGGCTCAGTTTTATTTTTTGTATACAAATGAACTGAAAATAAAGCAAGCAATGAATTAAAATAAGCACAAGGTGAAAAGTGTATTACCGCTATGATTTATGCCCAGCGCAGCGCAGCTGCTACCTTGTTAGGTGTTATGTATATTCCCCTGGAGAGTGTTCAGACATCCATTATAGTCATCATAGCAATCAATCAATTCTCTCAAGAGGCTGTGAGAGACGTTCATTTTCGGGACATGTACCAACACACCGAATCCCATTTCTTCAATAATATCTTTTTTTTTCCTGACTCATTGCCTTAAACACTGTTGCTAATGCCTTTGTCTAGCATCTGCAATTGTGAGTTCTCTGCAAGGTTTCGAAACAGAATGTCATGATATATTTATAATACAAAATAGATTTTATTCGAATGAAAGGCGACAAATATATTTAATGTGTACATATGCTTACGTTATAACGCGACTTCTCCTTCTTTGTTACCATTGTCTTCTTCATTTTTGCTGTAAGGACAAAAAAATTTGGTCAATACTTCACTCAATATACCAACAAGCCCAAGCATGCATATTTTAATCAAGTGAATGAAAATGTCCAAGCCCAGTGAACCAAACTCCTTTGATGTTCTGAATAAAACGTGATAAATATTCAAACAGTTAAAAAAGTATTTCTATACATGCAAAAGAACCTAATTGAACACACTAACAATCAAGTGAATCAAAATTAGCAACTCCACTAAACTGAACACCATTCATGTTTTGAATAAAATGCTATGATGCACGGACACTGACACGGACGCGGGACACGACACGACACGGGACACGTCGACACGCAAATTTTAAAATCTTACCTGACACGGGGACACGTATACATATAAAATATAAAGTATTTTTTAGATAAATCATAATGATATTTTGATATTTTATTGATATTAAAATATAAATTAAAATTTTTAATTATTTTTAATGTCTTATTTTAATTATATCAAGTATTTAAATATTTTTTATTTTAATAAATAATAATATATACTATATCTAAATTTATTTTAAGAATATACGTTAAGAATAAGACTGGACACGCTGATACGTGATGGTATTTAGGCGTGTCCAAGTGTGTCCGGAGAAGAATTTTTTATTTTTTATTAAGACACAGTTGGACACAGCAGACACGCGTGTCGGACGAGTGTCGGTGAGTGTCGTGTCCGAAATGTGTCCGACACGCGGACACGGCAACTCAACGAAGTGTCCGTACTTCATAGATAAAATGTGATAAACATTCAATCAGCAAAAAAATTATTTCTGCATGCAAAAGGACCCAACTGAAGACACTAACAATCAAGTGAGTAAAAGTGACCAACTCCACTAAACAGAACACCATTTATATTCTGAATAAAACGTGATAAACATTCAATTATAAAAAAATTTCGATCTTAAAAATTTTTATTCTCTCTTCTTATTTTTAAAAGTATCTAAAATAAAATTTTAATTTTAATATTTGACCACTATCATAAATTTAGTCCCCATATTTAATTTCAGTCTCCTCTTATTGTCCATTATTATCACATTAAACACTCGAATTTGGTCACCAACAAGTAACCAAGAATTTGTAATCTCTTTGTAATTTAATGGATGAGTTTTTAATAAAAAAATTTATTAAAAAGTAATTAATTTTTTAAAAATATTATTATAAAGTAAATTAAACCAATTCGTCTGAGAATAATAAAGAGATTTATCAATAACAAAAATACTCATTCAAAATTTTATGTTTTTCACTAATTTGGGTGTTTTGCTCCATTTCTTCCTTCCTACTCCAAATGAAAGGAAAGAAAACTAAGGTATATGAGCTGTGTTATTCCCTTACCACTACCAGAAATACGGACATTACCAACGGGAAGATACCCACGAACTAAAAAGAGTGGCAAATTTATATGATCGTGGTAATCACTTGCAACGTCTTGTATTTCCGTGGCCAAATTTTGTGAAATTTTTCGACGATTTTGTTTGTTCGTGGCTAACTTGAGATGAGTTCTCTCAATGACCACAGACTCAATGATTACCGTGGCAAAATCGAACGATTTTCACTTTTAAATTCTGCGTTTAATTTGGTTTTGTCCTCCATTCCTCTCAAAATATTTTTATGCAGTTTTTACTTTTTCAAAATTTAAACCGTAACTTAAAGGTAAATTCGATTTATCATGTGCAGGCTTTTCCAATTCTTCAATTGTTGAATTCTTCTCCCTACTTTTGAGTGCTGCCATGAAAAATTAATAAAGTATGCTAATGGTTTGATTTTAGATGTTGTTGATGATGTACAATTTTCTCACTTTGTATGATCCTTGAATTTGGCCATATCTCTGAATCATGTATTTTTTTACTTAGTATTAGCTATGCGCCGATTTGATTAATTTTTTCTTTTTGATTTAACTGTAGTTTTTTAACGTGGTTGTATTATTCATTACTTGTTACTAAATCAGATTGTAATGTAACCAAAAAGACTAAATTATATACATACAATTTCAATATTTATATTTTAGTTGTTACATTTTTTGTGCGTGTTCTTTTTGGTCAAATACAGTTTTAGTGTCCAATTTTACTGTATGCATTATTTAGAGACTTTGGTGATAGAATAAAATGATTCAATTAAAAATAAATGTTAAAATTATAAAAAAGAGTACTTATAAAAAGAGTACATATTTATCTTTGATAAAATAGTTCTAACTAATTTTAGAAAGTAAAAGATACTAACTATGATTTTATTGAAATAATAACTAATTTAATTATTCATTATTTAATTACTCACTCTTAATTTATGGCAACATTAATAAACAGAATTTTAACTTTTAAAATTCAGAATATTAGTTTTATACCTATATTTTATTAATTTAATTTAAAAAATAAATTAAAATTATTTTTATGGGAGTTCATTTTTTAATTATGTACAAAAAAATTTTTCTTCAATTTAAAGGTATCAAATTCTTAAGTTTTAAGTTTATTTATTTTAATTTTTACTGATGCCATTTTTTTTTTAAATTCAACGAGTAAAAATTTTAAATTCTAATTAATATGTGAAATTTTTTAATATAATTTAAAGTTGTAAATTTTACAATTTGATATTTTTTTTATTAAAATTAAATTTTACTCTAAATTAAAAAGTTATAGTTAATTCACTAAATAAAATTCAAATTAACATCTATGGTAAGATGAATGAAATTTTGAGCGGCAATGTTAAGCGCAACTTTTATTAAGTAGCCCACTCACCCAGTTTTAACAATAACTTCCTTCCACTATTTCCAAAATCCCTATTTGTTAGCTCCTGCAATTGATTCAAGTTTGATAACATGCAGCCAACCCTTTCGTTAATAACATTTTCTTCCGTTTCTCCCGATCGTAATTTCTTAACTCCTGAGATCAATTCAGCTAACCTTCAGAGCAATTCGCTCAAGACGTTCCTGTTTAGGTTCTAGGTACGAATCACACCGGACGTTCTGTGAAAGAGCAGGGACCGTGATTTACAGTTCAGTACCGTCAGTTTGAGTCGCCGAAGAAGCAAGCAAAATCGGTGGAATCAGAATTCTATCTGTAAACCCGAATCGCTAAGAAGATTTTCATGACATCATTTTGTTTTTTATATTTCTTTTAGTCAACAATGAAAGTTAATTTTAGATTTTTTTTTTTTTATTCCAACATGCATTCTTTCTTTTGTTACTGGTTGTAGATAGATTCTAAATCACCAATTGGCATTTTGAAAGATGTTATGCAACTGAACAATTGAAGGCTGCAAAGCAGCTGCAAATTACATCCGAAAAGTAAGTATTGTACCTTAATTTTTTATCATCTTCGAAGGAGTCAAATCATGACCTATTAATTTTTTAGCTTAATTCTTGATCTCTATTTTGCTTAACAGATTTTATTGGAGTACACAAAGCAACTGGAGTATCGACAGGGTGTATAATTCAGTGGTGTATAATTTAGTGGCCGAAGTTATGTGTATTTCTTATTATTTACCTAGAAATATTTTTGCATGTGGATTGTCTGTGTAACAAGAAATGGAGAGCTTAATAAATTCATTATTTTGATACTTTCAAGATTTGTATCATTTTAGCAAAGTTTGATATTTATTTTGTAATAGTTTTATTTGAATATTTTTTTAACATTAAATCCATTAATCTAGGATATCTGCTTTTCAATACTAAGTATTTGTTAATTTTATATTTTTATACTATGGATAATACGTATAGGAATGTGATTAATTTTTTTAATATTATATGATGTAATTTTATATTAAAGAGCATTTTTATTATGATATTTTTTTTAATTTAACTTCTATCGTTAGCCACGGAAAAAAGTATGGCAAAAAAGCCCGACCTGGTCAATTTTGTCACAGGTAAATGTTTTATTTTGCCACGGAAAAGAGTGTGTCTAAACGTGCTAAAGTTGTGGCTAACCAAATGTCTCCACGGGTGTTAAAGCCGTGGCTATTGGAGTAAAAAGCGTGGCTAACTAAAAACGCGTCGCCCTCCCTAGCCACGGATGTTCATTTGTTGCAAAAGCATAATTGCCACAATTTTTTTGGAGTTTAGCCACGGATTTTTCCATGGCTAAACCCCTTCTTTTTGGTAGTGTACGTTTCATGTTTACGATTTACGATACTCGATGCACTTATATAGTCATCATATATGGCTATATGCGTCACAATACTAGTTAGATGACATATATAACTTCAATCACATTGGACTTATATTCCTTCTACTACTAATATTTGATCATTTTGTTCCAAATTATTTTTTACTTTTTAGTTTTTAGAATTTTAATATTTGTATACCAAAAGTTACTATTTATTAGAATTTCAATTGAAAGATCTCTCGTTGGCCTGCTTTTTGAATTTTAGAAGGCAGCTATAACAAATAGAAGAGAATAATTAATTTCTGAATTCAACTGAACCACAATTAAATTATGTAATGAATTAAAATTATTTAAATTTAAACAAGCAAAAAATTTATAAATTAGGTTGTGCTTTTTCTTTCAATTGTCGTGCCACTGGAGCTTCTTGGCACGGTTGCTGTTCTTCTTCGAGAGAACTGCTGCATTAAACAGAAAAAAGTTTAATAATGATCCAAAATTATTAATACTGTACCATTAAAACTAAGAAAAAGAATTCTAATTACAACTTAAAAGAACAATAAAAAAGCAATATCATATAACATAAAAGATTATAAAAAATGATATTAATTAAAACTTATACATTCAATCAACAAGAAAAGTATTTCTACATGCAAAAGAACTCAACTGAACACACTGACAATCAAGTGAATCAAAATGATCAACTCCACTAAACTGAATGTAAATAAGAACACATTTCCATTTCTATACCCTAGTTACGCGAAAAAAATAGAATCAGAATAACTCAATCTACTAAACAAAACAACTCAAACCGGTAAATCTAAAATGCAATTAGGAGAAACACGAGATTGCGAGATTTTAAATGAACAGTAGTTTTTCTCATACCTTTCGCAGTCTCTGTTCTTGTTTTCATTTATTTTTTCTTCTTCCGTTCGAAATCTTGTCGCGATTCCTGAGTAGAAGCAGTTTCTGTAGAGAAAACGATCGAGCTTTGAGAAATTTTGAGAGAGATTCAAAGTTCTCCAGTAGCGGTTTCAAGGTTGAAGAAGGAATGTTGTTTCATATTCAAGGCGCAAATGAATGTTAACGTTTGGGGGGAGGGGGTTTGGAGCGCGTGAAATTCACGTTTCATTTAATCAGATTGGGCTTTTTTAGTATTGAACCGGTTTGAATGGACTTTGATGAAAAATTACATGGATGTGTAGTCCAACTATTAGTATATATCCATACGATGTATAGAAAATATTTATTTAATTTTTTATATTTATATTTAAAATATATTTTTAAAATAAATTTATTATAAAAATATTTAATTTTAATTTATAATTTTTGTTATCTATAATAATAATATATTAATTGTATTTTTAATATTTTATATGTGTTATAAGATTTTGTTTTGATAGAATTATTTTTTAAATATATGACCTCAAATATATATTATCCAATTAATAATACAATAATTTAATTCTTTAATTTAAAAAATATATAATTGTAGTATAATTAAAAAACGTTTAATATAATTAATAATAAATTAAAATATTTTTTTAATAATATAATCATATACGTTTTTCATTAATTGATTCAAAATATTAATACAAGAATCATAGCTTTAACCATATGTAAATCTTACCATTCGAACACTAATATATTAATATACTTGTTCTTTCTATTTTATTATATAATAAATTTATATAATATATTAATCATATATTAATTATACTTCTATTTACATTGGTGAGATAATTATTTTCTTTTATATATATATATATATATATATATATATATATATTATAAAAATTCGACTAATATATATTCTATTCAATGATTATTTTATTTTATATTATTTTATTATTTTATAGTCATAATGAGAAATTATTCTATTTATAATTTTATATAAAATAAAATTTAAAAATATTTAATATTTGTTTTTTAATAATTATATACTCCTAAAATACTCATGTGTAAATAAAGAGAAATAACAAGTATTAAAATAAAATTATACTAATACATTAAAAAGTAAAATCTCAAAATAACTACCTAAAACAAATAAATCATAGGATATTTAACAAAAAAAAAATTATTTTCTTATCAAAATTTAATTTAAAAGTTCTGTTTACGAGATTAATATATTTATCCGTTAATACAAGTCTTTGCATTCAATTATAATGCTTTTAAAATGATATAATAATTTGATTCTTTCGCTACAAGAATTATTAATTAATTATATAATTTACATTTAGTGTAGTTAGTAATAAATTAGAATATTATGTTTTTTCGCTATAAGAAATGCGTTGAATACCGATAGATTTATCGTTGAATTTAACAACAGATGTTATCGATAGATCTAGTGATACATTTTTCGACGGTTACGAGTGAAAATTCATCCCTTGAATAAGTTACTGTTGTATTTAAAATTTTATGGTTAAATCCGGCAGTAAATAAAAGCGCAAAAATTAATTTTATTAGCACCGAATTTAGCGTCAGATTTTTTGTCGAAAAATTTTGACGGTAACTGGATTTAATGAAACGCGGCGTTTAGGCAATGACGAATATCGAATATTTTACCGTCGAATTTTTTTGCTGGTAAATTTGGGTAAAATTCAAATATGAAAACCCCTCTCCATGGACCCGCTCACTTCTGCAAACTCTCTCTCTCTCTCTCTCTCTCTCTCTCTCTCTCTCTCTCTCTCTCTCTCTCTCTCTCTCTCTCTCTCTCTCTCTCTCTCTCTCTCTCTCTCTCTCTCTCTCTCTCTCTCTCTCTCTCTCTCTCTCTCTCTCTCTCTCAGAAGGTTGTGCCGGAACCACCTAGAGTTGCTGTCGCCACCAATAAACCACATTGTAATTGCAGATCAGCACGTCATTGTCACTGTTGTTGGAGTTTTCATGGAAAGCCTTTGCTGTGCCACCATTGTTAGTGTCCCTTGTCGTCAGAGGTCGTCAGCTTGTCACCGTCACAGTGTTTGAGGTCCACCACACCAAAAGTAAGGTTGTTGTCCATGTTTTTTTATTGTTTGTTATATTATTAAACTCTAACTCTACCACTGTAGGTTTCACTGCTGCCTTCTATCACCACCACGCTTCCACCATCCTGCAGCCACCATCAGATGTAATTTTTCTATATTTTTTGTATTTTTCTAAATTTTTTGTTTATTTAGAATTTTGTTAGGTATTTTATTAAATTATTGATTGAATTTTTTAATAAAGTGTGTGATTAGAGTTTGTTATATTAATTTAGTATAGTTAGAAATTAAATAATATTAAGTTAGGTAGAGTGTAATTTAGGATTTATTTTGAGTTGGTGGTGTTTTAGATGATTGTTAATTTTTTGAGTTTATTGTTGTCTGAGTTAATTATTTTCTGAGTTAATTAGTATTGATTGTAGTTAATTCTCTAAGTTAATCTTAATATGCTAATTTTCTAAGTTAATTATTGACTTATTATCGATTATTGTTAATTTTCTAAATTAATTTTGCTAGTTTAATTGTTGTTAATTTTACTAAGTTTGTTGCAATTTACTCATTTGAATATATGAACTTTGATTTGTTTGTTTAATTGTAATTTCTGTGTTGATTATGGAGTTAAATCTCAATTTGACCCCTGAAATTTAGTCCAATTATCAAAATGACTCCCACAATTTTGTTGGCCCCAATTAGAACCTCCAAATTTATAATTGTGGCTCCGACTTGTCCCTGCGATCATCTCTGTCACCAGAATGTTGATCTGACGCAATTGCATGACACGGTGGACATTACTTAAACGATGGCGCATTGGTTTTGTGCCCAAACCCTTTGAAAACCACGTCGTTTCAGTTTTGTGTGGGTTAAAACTCTCTTTCTTTTCACTATGACGATCATAAGTTGCAAAACATCAAGAAAAATCCTTACATTACGTGGTTTCCAAAGGGTTTGGGTGCGAAACCAATGCGCCGTCGTTTAAGTAGTGTCCACCATATCATGCAATTGCGCCAGATCAGCATTTCGATGATGAGAATGATCGCAGGGACAAGCCAGAGCCACGATTGCAAATTTGGAAATTTTAATTGGGGCCAACAAAATTATGAGGGTCATTCTGAGTATCGGGCCAAATTTTAGGGGTTAAATTGAGATTTAACTCGTTGATTATGTTTATAATCTTAATTTGTCCATTTGTATAATTATTTTTTCCTTTCAACATTTTATTGTCTAGAGAGTTTTAGCTATACAATTTACTTAGCCACTATGAGGTATCTTATTTTTCATATCTAACCTTATGTAAGTTTATCTTTTCTGGATTTAGAGTATATGTTTATAGTGCTACCTTTTTCCTTACACGAGTAATTATTATTTTTCTTCTTTAGTTTTAAACTTTGATGTGTGAATTTGTTTGTGAACTTTTAACGAAAAATTATATATTGAATTTTTAAACAATTTTTTTTTAAAATAAATTTAAGTTTACTGTCGAATTTATCGGAGAATAAATTCGACGATAACAAGCTCCAAAATTTTGCCAAATAAAAGTCGAAAATATTTGGTAACCAAAGAAAATCAGTCAAAAACAGCCATAACTTCCCTTATTTAACATTCATTAATAGTTGCAACAATTAATGAATGCTAAATAAGGTAAATTCTAGCTATTTTTTTTGACTCCCTAGTATTACTGCTTAAAAGTTAATATCTACCGCTAAATCTGCTGATAATTAGTGGCTTACAAAAAAAATCTGCCGGTAAATAGTTACTGGCAAAATTTATACCATCAAATTTATTCTACCACTAAAGCAACAGTAAACATGTTACCGACAGATTTTCTTAGTAGTGTCTCCTAATAATATAATCATATATGTTCCTACTATTAATTGATTTAAAGTATTATTACATACATTCTAAGGTTAATAATATATAAAAAAAATTTATAATCATATATTAGTATACATGTTCCTTCTATAAATATAATGCCTTTAAGATTAGAAAAGAAATTATTAGTTAATGATATAAGGGATAAGTATTGTTTTGGTCCCTAACGTTGAGGGTCAGAATCGAAACCGTTTCTAATGTAATTTTTGACTTAAAATCGTCCTTAATGTTGCATTTCATTTTAAAATCGTTCTTTCTAATAAATTTTTTTAATTTATTCCTAAACTACTCCTGCTATATTAAAAAAATTATAAAATTAAAAAAAAAAAAAAAACGTGTTTGGGGTGGGGGGGAGGGAAAGGGTATACGAATGGGAGGGGAGGGAAAGGGGGAAGGGGGGAGGGGGGACGGCGACGGCAGCTCTGTGGTGGTGGTGATGGAGGAGAGGGGAGGGGAAATGGAAGAAGCCAGAGAAGAAGAGGAAGGGGACGCGGGTTCAGGGTGGGGGGAAGGGGAAAGGGGGAGGGGGGACGGCGACGGTGGCTCTGTGGTGGTGGTGATGGAGGAGAGGGGAGGGGAAGTGGAAAAAGCCAGAGAAGAAGAGGAAGGGGATGCGGGTTCAGGGTGGGGGGAAGGGGAAAGGACGCGGGGTGGGGGTGGGGGGAAGGGGGGAGGGGGACGGCGGCCGCCTCGCCGCCTCTGCCTCGCTGCCTCGCCGTCTCCGCCTCGCAACCTCACCGCCTGTTTTCTTGCTTCTTCTTTCTTGCTTTCTGTTTTTTACATTCTTGCTTCTGCTTTCTTGTTTTCTGTTTCTGCTTTTTGGTTTGGTGTTGTTTGGTGTTGTTGCTATTGTTTGGTGTTCTTGGTGTTGGTGGTTGGTATTGGTGGTGGTGTTTGTGTTGGTGGTGGTGGTGGTGGTGGTGGTGGTGGTGGAGGAGGTAATTGTGTTGGTAGTGGTGAGGGTATTTTTGTCCAAAAAAATTAAAAGAACGATTTTAATACGAAAAAAAACGTTAAGGATGATTTTAAATCCAAAATTACAATGGGGACGGTTTCGATTCGGACCCTCAACGTCAAGAACCAAAACAATACTTATCCCATGATATAACAAAGATCATCAAAATAAAATCATACTTAATACATTAAAAAAAATCTCAAAATAACAACCTTAAATAAATTAATTATGAAATTTTCAACAATGATAAAATTTGAAACATTATTTATTCTCAAAATTTAATTTGAAAATTATGTTTAATATAGATTAACAGATTTATCCCTTAATTAAAGTATATGTATTTAATTATAATATTTTTAAAATTAAAAAATACATTAATTAATGATATGATAATTTAATTTTCTAATTTATTTAAAGTATTATTACATACATTCTAACTTTAATAATATGTAAATATTTTCTTTCTCATAATCATATATTAATATACACGTTCCTTAGTTAAGTATAATATTTTTAAAATTAGAAAAAATATTAATTAATTATACAATAAAGAACATCAAAATAAAATATGACATGACAATGAAAAATGCAATGATACTTTTTAAATGGTCGTGGAAATTTTCAGACAAGAATGATATATTGTGAAAGAAGGTGATTGATTGATATTATGATACGGATAAAAACATATTTGTGGGTAAACATGAATGCAAGAGGTCCAATGGTCCATGAAAATACATTATTAACTTTGCTAATAAAAATGCAACAACCAAAGATATTTGTAGAGAATGTAAAAAATGTGTGTTGGAGATGGAAAAATGGTAAAATTCTAAAAAGTTGTGTAGGTTGGCAATAAATTTCTAGAAGATAAATTTTCAAGACTATTTACAGTGTCCAGCATGCAGGAGAGTTACATTAGTGAATGTGGTGTGTGAATTGGCTTAGAGCGAGTCTGAAACCTCCAATGATAAAAAAATTTCTGAGAGAGAAAGAAAACATAGATTATAAAGTTACAAAATATATTGGATAGTGTGTTTTTTTGTGTAGGTTATAGGGACAATTTGGTTTGGTCATATAATGCAGACGGGAGATATTCTACAAAGTACAAAGTCATTTACTAGTATAATCACAGAAAAAGCATATGGTTTATCAACTATGAATCACGTATTCGATGATATATGGTGTGGTCTAGTACCTCCAAAAGTAAAAATACTTGTATAGTTTGTGATTGTAGGGGGTTTAAATACAAAAGATGTTCTACGCAAAAGACACATCATCAAACATGGCGAGAAAGTGTACGTCCTATGTGAGGACGAAACGGAGACGACAAACCATCTATTTTTGCATTACAAATATGTGACAAAATTGTGGTGGCTACCTGTGACGGAGAATATATATTAGGTGGGTAGTGAAGAGGTGAAAGCATGGTTTGAAAGTGGGATGAGTCATGGTATAAAAAAAATGAAAAAGAAGGAGGTGGATATTTTTTTTTTTTTGTTATTATATGTGTGGTTTGAAAAAATAGAATTTTTTTTTAAGATAAGCTCAATACTTAGGATAGTGGGTAAGAGCAAGTTAAATCCTTGGTAATGGAGTGGAGTATTAGAGTAAAAAAAAGCTAAAAATATAATACCACCTAATGAAGAGGAAACAAATAGTAAAAAATGGTTGTGGTGACAATATGTAGTATATCAACCTAAAACAAATATGTATGTTATTGGAGAATACTTGATAACGAATAATGGTAAAATAACATGTTTTATCGGTGATGCGGTTAGTGAGAGAAGTGAGGAGAACGTGGTGCTACATAGAATAAAAGAGACGATGCAATTTTTGTTGGAAAAAGTAGATGTTGTGAAAAAGGAGATAAAATTCATTTTTAGTCATAAGAAGATTGTTGATTGGATTAGTAAAAAAAATGATACTAATTTGGAGTGTAGATTCTTAAGAAATAAAACTAAAAATATGGACTATTTGTTTTAGAACGTGCAGGTTGTTTTCAAAGAGGAGAAGAGATTTTTATCAAAAAGCCAATGGATGCAAATTGCACTCACAAAGACGGTAAACTGGGTGATATGGAATCAAGGACTGAATGTTTGAAGATATATTTTGATGCTGTTGTAATAAATGTGTAGATCCATATATGAGGCTTTAATGTAGTTTGTTATGGGCTGGTCTATGATAGTTATCCTTGATGGCTATGCCAAAGAGGATAATTATTAGAATATAACTTACCTTTCTCCTTACTTAGGTTGAATTTGTAATAAATTATCTAAAAAACACTATTAATTTTTATTGTATATTAGTTATATTTTTGGTCTTTTTTTCTTCTAAACAAAGACAAGTTGATTACATTACGATTTTTTAATTATATATTGTGAATCTGTGATTGACACTTCTTTTAAATAGATATATAAAGATAATTGATTCAAATATTTGTACTAAAATGTATTATATGTTATTAAATTTTCTTCTCAATTTTACATAATAAATTCTCTTTATCCAATGTTAACACCCCATTATATCTTAGTTATTTTTATGATTGATTTTTTTTTAAATAAAATCTCTAAATCATTGCATTTTTAATTTATATTATGTGATCGATTTTTTTTAATAGAATAATATATTGAATCTCGTTATGAATAGTCGATTCTTTTCTGATTAATATTATTTCATTTAAATTACATCATGTAATTATTCTTTTTTTATATTTAAATCACTACAAGAAAAATACTGAGTATTGTCAAATTTATCGTCAGATTCATCAAATAAATCTCAAGTAATACCACGATGAGTGAATATTGTTCCCACGAGGATTAAAAGATCGAACAAGCAAATTTATTTTGATTAAAAAGCCCAATTAGATTAATAAAACTTGATTGATGATCGAAGAGGGTAATAAAGTATCTTGCTAGGAGTCTTGAGAATCTTGAATGCTAAATGTTAGGATGCCACGGGTGGTGAGCTTGAATGATGAATTAAGAGAGGATAGTGATGATGAGAGTCAAAAGCTTTGGAGATGCTTATGCTCTTAGGAAGACCAATCTTGTTTATTTATCTTGAAGTTTGCAAAGATCTTCCACGACAAAATCTTTAGTAACTGATTTTCAATTCCTTGATTCCTCAGTTTCTCAATCATCAATTAGGCATCAATTAATTAATCAAGAGATTAAGCACAAAGACTGGTTTTAGATTCAAATAAGATTTAAAGTAGTCCTTAGGTCAAATTATATATCACTTATTCAAAATTAGAGTGATTGAAAATCATGTATGTGTCACACACTAATTGAACCGCTATTCCTAGCCGAATTCAGATAGTCGTGTAAAAGAGTTGTCAAGCTTTAATTCAAATATCAATTTTTCCAATTATAACAAAAGAATCCAAGAAGAATTAGCTTACCTTTCAATCCACTAATCCGAATGAAGAACAAATAACTCAATTATGAAATAGATCAATATAATACTTCGAGATAAAATAAATATAGATTAATTATCTGTAGAAAACATAAACAGACCTTCTAACCCTTTGATAGAGAATTAGTTATCCATGAAGAAGTAAGAAAAGCAAGAAGAAGAGAAGTAGTCTGAGGATTTGATGCCCTCCTCTATGAGCTATGCTCACTTATTTATAGCCTAAATTCTAGAATTCAAATTTAAAACTAAACTAATCTTATCCTTCATAAAGAGATAAGATAACTACTTATCTTTTGGAGAGAAAGATAAGCTACTGACTTCAATTTCAAATTCAAAACGAAAATTTAATTCAAACTCTAACAACCGAATCTCTTATGCTTCTAGAGAGAATCAATAACTAATCTTCTAGAGTCTTCAATCCTCTGGATATGATTAAGGCTTCTAATGATGTGGATAATTAAGTTTGGACCTTAATTATTAAATCATGAGAGTTGTAATTGCCTTTAAACCGATTTGGATTGGAGATAATTAAGCAAAAAGCGCAAGAATACCTTCCAGGAGGGGTGTGTCCGCTAGGCGTAAGATGGACGCCGCCAGACGGAGGTGAGGCATGAAGGGAGACCGCTGGGCACAAGGTGACACCGCCAGACGCAGGTCCTTTCCACCAAGCGCAGGGTTATTCGGGCATGCATGCAACCTATATGGGGGTCCGCTAGGCGTGCTTCTTGCTTCATAGCTTCGTTTTCCTGGGCCACGCTTCTTGGGCTATGCTGTTATTTTCTTTGTGCTTTCCTTGTGAAAAAGCCTTGATTTTTGCTACTTTTTGAGCCCAAAATTTCTGAAAATATAAAAGTACTATTCCAACTCTAAATATTTGATTATTTATTAATTTTATTAGAAAACATAAGAAATTTAATTAAAACCTAAGAAAATAAATAAAAGAAGAATTTAAAAACTGCTTAAGATGACTTCTCATCATCGTCGGCTTCCTCATCGTCGGGGTCCCCATGCTGAGGCAGCAGAGTAGGTTCTAACGTCGGTGCCCCACTAGCAGCAACGCTGTTGGAACTAGCAGTGTTGCTGGAACTAGCAACGCCGCTGCTAAGGGTGGCAAGCGGGGAAGCCCGCCCCGCCAAAAGCCCGCCCTTTGGCGGGCTGGCCCGTCCCACCCCGCCCCGTCTAACGGCGGGTTGGCGGGCTAAGTCCGCCAAATCTCCTCTTTTTTTTTACTATCAACTATTAAATAATATATATAATTTCACAACTATTTTAATAAATTTATAATTTCTAAAGGTATAAAAAAATAATAATTTCTATATTCACAAACATTAAAGTCTTTGTAATTATAAATATCTAATAAACATCATTATAAACTAAGTTTTCATCCAAAACATAATTATAAATATTGTCTCCAAAGAAAAATAAACATAATATAAAACATAATTATAAATATTATCTCCAAAACACTCAATTTTCATCTTTATTCTCTTGTAAGTTAGGTTGGAAAAAGTTGGATTTTGACAAAAAAAATTACAAAAATACCCCCTTATCAAAAAAACACTAAGCCCGGCGGGGAAGCCCGCCCTACCCTGCCAAAGCCCGCGGTTTAGGCGGTGCGAGTTAGGCGGACTTTTACTATTTGGCGGTCCCAATTTTTCAGCCCGGCCCACCTTTTTTGGTGGGTTACGCGGGCCGGCCCGGCGGGTTTAGGCCCGTTTGCCACCCCTAGCCGCTGCCTCCAGTGCGCATCTGCTGGTTGAACACCTCCATCTGCTCTCGCAAATAATCTAGTTGCTCCAAACTTCTTCGTCAGGTCCGAGCTGATGGCAACAACTCCTCCCACATGTACAAGAAGGTCGTTGTACCTTTGCTCAAAATGCTCCGCTTGTTGGTGAAGCTCGTGTCAGCTTTTGCACCTTCTTCCTCAAGTCAATAACTTCTTGGAGATCGGCAAGGCTGGTGGCAGAGGCAGAGGCAGAGGAAGCCACCAATGCGGAGTTGCAGAGGCCACTGGCAAAAACAATCCCAACCCGAAGTGGCAATTCCTATGGGGTTCAAAGGTGGTCTCGCACCAAACCCTATCAGGATCTACCACTGAGGTCACGGAGCTAGCTTCGTCATTCTAACTAGGCGGTTGAGACTGCTGGGTCGCGGCCTGCAACTTATGTGTGTAATTCTCCTGTGTCACAGACGTTGTGATTAGGATAATAGTTAATTGATTTTAAATCAAATAAATTTGAAACTTAGGATTAATTTAAACGCATATAATGGCCCGTAGATCGCTCGTCAGCAAATCTCTACTTGTTGGCCTTCAAAGTATAGGTATACTTGAAGGTCTCTGCCAATGTTACCTCACGATCCAACAACTTAGACTACAAATTATATCGACCAATATAATAAATCAACAAATTAAACAATTAATTTAAGTAACTACTAAAAAATTAAACATTACCAAACCACTAACTAGTATGCTCTTCGTCTTCATGAAGGTCGCCGATCCACCCATATACTTCGATGACCTAGGCGAAGCCTTGTTAGTGATGTTCGTCAAACGGTGATGGATTGATGGATGGACGGATCCAGGTCGTTAGGTGGTCGTGCCCTTGACGAATGTTGCTCATCATCTGCTAAATCCATTTAGCTACCCAATGGTTGTAGATCTTCCTGATCATGAGATTATGTTCCGCATCCCATATGAATTTCAACTGTAGAAAGTGATTCAACAACATTAGTTAGTTGGGATAAAATATAGTTCAAATATAGTTAATTAATTCAGCATTATTGGGTTCTTACCACCCACTTCTGAAACCATTTCTCTCTAGTCTCAGCTAGGATCTTCGTGTAGCTCGACCACGGGTGGTCGTACATTGACTCAATGACCTCGGAGATCTCCTGTGTGCAAGCGTTGTTGTTTGGTACAAACTTGTCAGAGAAAAAATCTAACATTAACAAACACATATAAACACATAAACTTAAGATTAACAAACTTAAAATTAAAAAATTATATGTACTCATGCCTGCATACCATTGAGCCAAATCCTCAACCGGATGACGGGTGCTAGTAGTGGGACATCCTGCTGGAGGCACTGGAGGTCTCACCCACTACAGTATCTGTCGCTGGATTTGTAGGGGGCGTAGCAGAAGGAGGCACATAGTTCGGATTTCTGACCATGATGAACTGGTAGTCTGCTGGACCAGCCTGTGACGTCACAGGGGTCGATGAGGTAGTCGGGATAAAGGGCAATAACTGAACAGTCCCTGGAGATTCGGTTAAAATCCTCCCTCTACCACGACCACGAGATCCACTCGATCTACTTCTACTACCACTCATCATGTTTGCAAAAAGAATATATTATTAACACTAATCAACATATATACTACACGAATCGTTCAACAAAACTCTCCAAAAAAATTGGACATAACCTCCCTTTAAATTAGACGTATATCCACCTTTACAGTTTCTACAAATCCAACTAATCTCAATCCCCAGCATCATTCAATACTCAACTAATTTCATATGAATTAAATTCAACAAGACATCTTTATTCACGTCATGCTAAAGTAAAATCATCACCTTATTGGAGTGTTATATCAATTAAATCTAAATATTGTATAAAATCTAAATGCTATGTAAATTGTATATATATCAATAAGTGAAATATGAGTCTACAGTAATTCACACTCTGATAAAATAATATGTAATGTCACAAATTCATAGCCAGTCTAGAATATCACAAATTTTCATTAGATCAAGTCATGGTAGATTACAGGAAAAAACTTAACATTAACATCACTAAGTTGCTACAAGTGAGATAAAGAAACTACATAAAAATATAAAATTTACATGTTAACTGAAGAGAAGCTTGCAAAGATTTCTAATGAGAAGTATTACGTATCATTGTTAATATATGCAGCAAAAAACAAATCTTCAACCACATGGTAAATAAACTAAATCCATCTATATAACCTTAAGTATAAATCTATTGCGGCAAGCGTTAGCAAATTTATAAAATTCTCTTAAGAAACCCATAATATATGTATAAATGTATAGTACCATATGAACCAATATCAAAAGGGAATAACAATAACAAAAAATGTTATAAAAAATGCTAAATCAAATTTTAACTTGGACCTGGCGGAGGATGACGAACTTGGCGGCGGACGAAGCGTGCTGGACGAGGGGAAGAAGCTGCCGTCGCGAAGAATGGCGCTCGTCAATGGTGAGAAGAGAGGCGGCTGCAACAGAGGCTAGGGTATGCAACGGAGGCTAGGGTTTGCAATGGCAGCTGCAATGGAGACGTCGCGACAAACGGGAGGTGCAAGGAAAGGAAGGAGGCGTCGTCGTCATCGGCGGCGGTGGGGCTGACGGTGCGGCGAGTTCAAAGGCGGCTAGAGAGAGGTTAAAGATCAGAGAGAGTAGTTTCGAATTGAAAGAGGAGAGGAGTTCGTTCTTTGAATTTTAGGGCTTATTACCGTCGGATTTATCGGCGAATAAATCCGACGGTAACTCGTTACGGGTGACCAAAATGCAGCGTTTTACTAAAATAGGTTTACGGACAGATTGTTTCAACGGTAAATCCCACACTAGATTTCACGCTTATTTCCCCCGTTTTCCCTCTAAGGATTACCGACGAATTTATGGTCGGAATCGGAAATCCACCAATAACGATTTGACGAAACAAATTTCACATTAAAACTGTCAGTTTAACTGATGCTAGTGTGCAACGCTAAATCTGACGATAAAACTGACGATAATTAGTATTTTTCTTATAATGAATATTAACCAATCTAATTATTTAATATATGAACTTTTTTTTAAAATAACATCTATATTAAAAGAGGAAGTACAGGGAGCCAATGGAGTATCTGTACAATATGCAGTACAATGGGGGTTTAGGGATGTTCGATTCAGTAGGATATCAGATATTTATTATCTCTAGTACTCGGATGGTTATTCTGGATAGGATATGTGTATTGTGATTGAGAAATTAGTAATATTTTACGTTGGATGTTCATTTTTTAACTCATATTTGACTAAATAAATAATCCATTGTACACATTGTACAAGTATTTTATTGGCTCCCTAGCGACATATTAAAATTATTCCGCATACAGATGCAGCAAATGCTTCGTATACAGACACTTTTTGACTCATGATTATTCTTTTTATAATTTTGAATTAATTAGTATGACTAATAAATATTAACTAATAAGTCAAAACAGTCGTTACACTTTTATAATAAATTGGGTTCTTAACTATATCATTATTTTAAATAATACTACTTGTTATATGTATTAATTTCTTTGTTATTTTTATCCTTAATAAATAACAATGATATAGTTTTTAGAAAAAAAATATTTTAAATATATACTAAAATCAGTTATTAAAATTAGTTATTAGTATAAAATATACATTAAAATATAAAATAAAAATTAAAAAATTAAATTATATATAATTTTTTTTATGAATAACCGAACACAAGATCTATACATATAATTATGTGTAAATATATTGTAACTAATTTTAATGATTTATTTTAATGTATAAATAATATTTTTGTTTTAGAAAAAGAATGAACGGAACATTATTCTATTAATTAAAATTTTTTATGAGTATTTTTTTCTATTTATATACTTTTTTTAACCATTATCAATATTTTTTTCTCCTAGGTCTGATATAGTTTTAGAAATAATTATCTTAAGTATATACTAAAATCAGTTATTGTAATTAGTTATTAGTATAAAATACACATTAAAATATAAAATAAATATTAAAAAGTTAAATTATATGTATAATTATTATTTTTTTTATGAATAACCGAGCAAAGGGCCTATACATATAATTATATGTAAATATATTGTGACTAATTTTAATAATTTATTTTAATGTATAAATAATATTTTTGTTTTAAATTAAAAAAATGAATGTAACTTTATTCTATTAATTAAAGTTTCTTATGAGGAGTATTTTTTTTTATTTGTATAATTTTTTTAACCATTATCAATATTTGTTTCCCTATGTCTGTATGCCTTTTCTTAAGGACAATTATTGAATATAGAAAAATATATTGAAAATAGAATTTAAAACCTTGAATGTCAAGACCTTTTATTAGGAAAACAAAGTATTTAACATATTAATTATCTCATATTTATTAGAGTAAACACCTAATTTAAGTCAATGAGTTATAGTTCAAATCGCATAGTCTTTCCATACTCAATTAAGAGGTTGCAGGTTTGAGTCTCTTATTTTTGATTAAAAAAAAAAAACACCCAATTTAATATTTATTTATTCACATAACAGAAAATGCTACTTTTAACAAAATAATAGAGGCAGCATAACCCTGACATCATTATTTGAGACAACACAAACTCTTTTTTAAAAAATTCGTCAAATATTAATAAAAACTAATTTTGTAATGTTTATTATTACTACACATATTTATCTAATAAAACATTGAGAACAATTGAAATAATTTTAGAGAAAGTCTAAGGACAATACTTTTATTAAAATTTAGTCAATAAAAGTGAGTAATTTTATACCATTGAATGAAATCTCACACGATTAAAAACTCTAATAATAACTAATTGATGACTACAAATCACAAAATTTACTTACCTCTAACACTCCTCATAATTTTATTTGAATTTTGATTCTTTCATACAAGTTTGGAAAATAACTTTAAAATGTTATCGTGGAAAACCAAATCTGATTTTTTTTTTTCAAATTGTAGTTCTTAAAAATTCTTTAGTTATTAAGCGGTAATTTCCTTTTATATATAATATTATATAAAAATAATTAATAAAAATATATCTTTACTTATACGACAAAGTACTGGTATATATGAAAGTTATTGCTTCATAACTGACCTTAGTGTTTTCAACTCTTTCCCAACCGTTCATTCATACATAAATAACTACACCCTCCTTCAATTCTCTTTTGCCCCCACTCACCATTAAAAGATAAGAAGCCATAACACATATGCCTCAACACAAGAACAACAATGGTGGAAACTGAGACTAAGAGTGACACAAACAAGAAACCAACAATGGAGAATAATGAGAAATATGTCACACAAACACAACAACAACATGAACATGATGATGATGATCCGAAGATTAACTACAGAGGCTGGAAGGCCATGCCCTTCATCATAGGTAAGCCACTAATTAACCACTTGAGAATAATTGGAACAACTCTTTCATTCTATCTATCTCTCTCTTTTGCTGCAGGAAATGAAACCTTTGAGAAACTTGGAGCCATTGGAACTTTAGCAAACCTGTTGGTGTATCTAACAACAGTTTTCAACCTGAAGAACATCACAGCCACAAACATGATCAACATCTTCAACGGCAGCACCAACTTTGCAACCTTGATTGGTGCCTTCTTCTCTGATACTTACTTCGGTCGCTACAAAACACTTGGATTCTGCACTACCACCTCCTTTTTGGTACTAATCCAAATTTTAAGGTCAATTTATTTTATTTAATTTGATATGCCAACGGAGCCTTGGAGCAACTGTTGAGCTGTCTCTGTGTTACCGCGAGATGATTGTGCCTTTTATTTAATTTGATATGCATCCTTATTACATCACACATATGAACCTATGAAATATGTGTTGATGATGTTGCTGTATGTGCATGAAAACAGGGCTTGCTTGTGATTCAACTAACAGCAGCATTCAAGAATCTTCATCCACCAGAATGTGGAAATGAGAGCAGCACATGCAAGGGTCCAACAGCGGGTCAAATGGCGTTTCTTCTCTGCGGATTCGGCCTTCTTCTGATTGGTGCAGCCGGTGTTAGACCATGTAACTTAGCATTTGGTGCAGATCAATTCAATCCAAACACTGAATCAGGAAAAAAAGGCGTCAACAGCTTCTTCAATTGGTACTTCTTCACCTTCACCTTTGCACAAATGGTGTCCCTCACACTAATTGTGTATGTTCAATCAAATGTGAGTTGGGCCCTTGGTCTTGGAATCCCTGCGGCTTTGATGCTTCTTTCAGTTGTGGTCTTCTTCTTGGGTACCAAGATTTATGTGAAGGTTCAACCAAGTGGTAGCCCCATAACTAGTATTGTGCAAGTTTTAGTGGTTGCAATCAAGAAAAGGGGACTCAAAAAACTACCTCAAAAAGAGTATCCAATGCTTTCACTCTTCAATTATGTCCCACCTAAGTCTTTGAACTCTAGGCTTCCTTACACTCATCAGTTCAGGTAATGTTTCAAGATCTTGTGTTTGATTTTGCTACCACTTCTAACCTTCTGTTTGAGAAATGTCATTAAGATGAGAAGAAAGAAAAGAAAACTGTTTCTGTTCTTTATTTTACTATTTCAATTTGGTGATTGATATGGCCCCTTAAAGTTTAGTATTTAATTTGTTAAAAAAATTAAAATTTAATATTTAATTTATAAAGTATATAAAAACTAATCGTTTTTAAATATTTGATATTTACTTTAAAAGATAAGTTCTATAAATTTCCACCCAAATGAAAGACATAAAAAAATTGGTCTTTTAATTTTTAGGTCCATAGAAAATCAGGCAAATTATACCTTAAAAGTTAAAACGGAAATATTTGGTTTTGGTTCGATCAACTGTTTTAAACAATTTTGTGTTTCTTTTTGTCTTTATATTTCTGTTGAGACAATTACCAAACATGACCTTAGAACTTTCATTTAGGTTTTTCAACTGTGAATAATTTTGCCATTAGATTTTGATCAAATAAAGTTTTAAGTTTAGATTGATTTTTGAAAAAAAAATTTATTTTCTAAGAAGTTTTTTTTATAGACAAAAGTCATTTCACATCTAAATAGATTTTCTAAAAAGTTTTTTTAAATATTAAAAATATTTTTTATTTTATTTTTTTTAAGTAAAGTATTATTGGCTTTTTAAAAAAATAATTTATTTTTTTAAATAAATATATCCAAATATATTTAAAAATTAATAAAAATACTTTATTTTTTATAAAAAAATATTTTTTTATTTAAATAAATCAATTCAAACCAGCACAAATTAGATTACTTAATGTAATGAGCCCTCCCCCGCCCCAGCCAAAGGCCAAAAGTAAAATAAAAAAAAGATTCCATCATGATATACTTTATATTCTGAGGTGATCTAATATGATAATGAAAAAATAAACGTTACAATGAACAGGGCACTGGACAAAGCTGCAATTATGACCCCACAAGATAAAATAAATCCTGATGGATCTGCAGCTGAACCATGGAAGCTTTGTAGCATGCAGCAAGTGGAAGAAGTGAAATGCTTGGTGAGGGTGTTACCTATTTGGTTCTCAGCAATTTTGTACCATTTAGTTATTGTTCAGCAGCACACTATTCTTGTGTTCCAAGCACTTCAATCAGATAGAAGAGTTGGCCACACCAACTTCAAGATCCCAGCTGCATCTTACTATGTTTTCCTCATGTTGTGTATGACTCTCTGGTTGCCAATCTATGACCGGATATTAGTCCCTTTGATGCGCCGAGTTACGGGAAAAGAAGCCGGCATCACGCTCCTTCAGAGGATGGGAATCGGCATATTCCTCGCTATACTTAGCATGATAGTGTCTGCTTTTGTTGAAGGACATAGAAGAAGCCTAGCTCTAAGCAGTCCTATAGGAATGCAGCCAAGAAAAGGCGCGATTTCATCGATGTCAGCACTTGTTTTGATTCCTCAATTGGCACTAGCAGGGCTATCTGAATCGTTCACTGCTGTTGGACAAGTTGAATTTTACTATAAGCAGTTCCCGGAGAACATGAGAAGCATTGGACAATCACTATTCTATTGTGGCATGGCAGGATCAAGTTACTTGAGCACTCTGTTGATCTCAATTGTTCATAAAACCACGGCCAAATCGGCCACTGGCAATTGGTTGCCGGAGGATCTTAACAAGGGTAGATTGGACTACTTCTATTTCATGATTGCAGTTCTAGAAGTCATGAATTTGGGGTACTTTTTGATGTGTTCAAGATGGTACAAATACAAAGGAAATAACGATAGTTATAATAATAATAGTAGCATTGAACTTAATGGAGTAACTGAAACTTCTGAAACATCAATTAATGGTGTTTAATTATGACTCAAGTCAATAAGACTATAATATTATTAATATTGTATTATTGCATTATCTTAATACTGTGGTGCATTATAGCATTATTATCAGTGTAGTGTAAAGAGTTGTACTGTTTTGTTTGATTCCGTTTAGAAGGATTGTTTTCACTAGAGGCACAAATCTTATATTATTCTGAAGTGTTATTTATCACCACATGTGAGGGACTTTGTTGCTTAGTGGCAATTGAATGCTGATGGAATTTTGTGAAGAGCAATGATGGAACAAGTCATCAAGTTTATTTCCTCTAATTGGCAAGAAATAACAAACCTTGCCAACACTGACGTCATGCTCACTAAGAAAACCATCACCATAATCAACAACAATGAATTCTTCATTTTTGCTTTCTTCTAATCTTGGTGATGGTTGTTGTGCTTCAGCCCTAACAATGGCATCCTTCAAAATGGTAAAGCATGACTCTTCCTCCAACTTCACACAGTTCAGGAATGCAAAAGTAGTACCCTGCTGTCTTTTTAGTGGTAACAACTTTAGTGTAATCTAATAATGGAGCTTTTAGTTGAAAATTCAGGAGCCATCTTTGAAAACAGCTTCGATCAGCAATATCAACCTCTTCCTCCACCTTTTCATCTTTTGGCATTTCAGAAGTGTTGTTCTGAAGTGAAAATATTAAATCTTATATTATTCTGAAGTGTTATTCTAGTGAAAACGATCTCTCTAAACGGAATCAAACAAAACAGTACAGCTCTCTACACTACACTATAATAACGCTATAGTGCACCAAAGTATTAAGATAATCCAATAGTACAATATCAATAATATTACAGTGTCTTATTGACTTGAGTCATAATTAAACACCATTAATTGATGTTTCAGAAGTTTTAGTTATTCCATTAAGTTCAATGCTACTATTATTACTATAACTATCATTATTTCCTTTGTATTTGTACCATCTTGAACACATCAAAAAGTACCCCAAATTCATGACTTCTAGAGCTGCAATCATGAAATAGAAGTAGTCCAATCTGCCCTTGTTAAGATCCTCCGGCAACCAATTGCCAGTGGCCGATTTGGCCGTGGTTTTATGAACAATTGAGATCAACAGAGTGCTCAAGTAACTTGACCCTGCCATGCCACAATAGAATAGTGATTGTCCAATGCTTCTCATGTTCTCAGGGAACTGCTTATAGTAAAATTCAACTTGTCCAACAGCAGTGAACGATTCAGATAGCCCTGCTAATGCCAATTGAGGAATCAAAACAAGTGCTGACATGGATGAAATCGCGCCTTTTCTGGGCTGCATTCCTATAGGACTGCTTAGAGCTAGGCTTCTTCTATGTCCTTCAACAAAAGCAGACACAATCATGCTAAGTATAGCGAGGAATATGCCGATTCCCATCCTCTGAAGGAGCGTGATGCCGGCTTCTTTTCCGGTAACTCGGCGCATTAAAGGGACTAATATCCGGTCATAGATTGGCAACCAGAGAGTCATACACAACATGAGGAAAACATAGTAAGATGCAGCTGGGATCTTGAAGTTGGTGTGGCCAACTCTTCTATCTGATTGAAGTGCTTGGAACACGAGAATAGTGTGCTGCTGAACAATAACTAAATAGTACAAAATTGCTGAGAACCAAATAGGTAACACCCTCATCAAGCATTTCACTTCTTCCACTTGCTGCATGCTGCAAAGCTTCCATGGCTCAGCTGCAGATCCATCAGGGTTTATTTTATCTTGTGGGGTCATAATTGCAGCTTTGTCCAATGCCCTGTTCATTGTAACGTTAATTTTTTCATTATCATATTAGATCACCTCAGAATATAAATTATGTCATGATGGAATCTCTTATTTTACTTTTTGGCCTTTGGCTGGGGCGGGGGAGGGCTCATTACATTAACTAATCTAATTTGTGCTGGTTTGAATTGATTATTTTTAAAAAAATAAATTATTTTTTTAAAAAGCCAATAATTCTTTACTTAAAAAAAATATTTTTAATATTTAAAAATTCTTTTTAGAAAATCTATTTTGATGTGACTTTTGTCTATTAAAAAAAAACTTTCTAAAAAATAAAACATTTTTTAAAAACTAATCTAAACTTTATTTGATCAAAATCTAATCAAGACGAGGCTAAATTATTCACACTTAAAAACCTAAATGAAAGTTCTAAGGTCATGTTTGGTAATTGTCTCAACAGAAATTGAAAGACAAGGAAACACAAACTTGTTTAAAACAGTTGATCGAACCAAAACTAAATATTTTCGTTTTAACTTTTAAGGTATAATTTGCCTTATTTTCTATCGACCTAAAAATTAAAAGGCCAAGTTTTTTATGTCTTTTATTTGGGTAGCAAATTTATGGAACTTATCTTTTAAAGTAAATGTCAAATATTTAAAAATGATTTGTTTTTATATAGTTTTTAAATTAAATATTAAATTTTAATTTTTCAAACAGAAGGTTAGAAGTGGTAGCAAAATCAAACATAAAGTCTTGAAACGTTACCTGAACTGATGAGTGTAAGGAAGTCTAGAGTTCAAAGACTTAGGTGGGACATAATTGAAGAGTGAAAGCATTGGATACTCTTTTTGAGGTAGTTTTTTGAGTCTCCTTTTCTTGATTGCAACCACTAAAACTTGCACAATACTAGTTATGGGGCTACCATTTGGTTGAACCTTCACATAAATCTTGGTACCCACGAAGAAGACCACAACTGAAAGAAGCATCAAAGCCGCAGGGATTCCAAGACCAAGGGCCCAACTCACATTTGATTGAACATACACAATTAGTGTGAGGGACACCATTTGTGCAAAGGTGAAGGTGAAGAAGTACCAATTGAAGAAGCTGTTGACGCCTTTTTTTCCTGATTCAGTGTTTGGATTGAATTGATCTGCACCAAATGCTAAGTTACATGGTCTAACACCGGCTGCACCAATCAGAAGAAGGCCGAATCCGCAGAGAAGAAACGCCATTTGACCCGCTGTTGGACCCTTGCATGTGCTACTCTCATTTCCACATTCTGGTGGATGAAGATTCTTGAATGCTGCTGTTAGTTGAATCACAAGCAAGCCCTGTTTTCATGCACATACAGCAACATCATCAACAAATATTTCATAGGTTCATATGTGTGATGTAATAAGGATGCATATCAAATTAAATAAAAGGCACAATCATCTCGCGGTAACACAGAGACAGCTCAACAGTTGCTCCAAGGCTCCGTTGGCATATCAAATTAAATAAAATAAATTGACCTTAAAATTTGGATTAGTACCAAAAAGGAGGTGGTAGTGCAGAATCCAAGTGTTTTGTAGCGACCGAAGTAAGTATCAGAGAAGAAGGCACCAATCAAGGTTGCAAAGTTGGTGCTGCCGTTGAAGATGTTGATCATGTTTGTGGCTGTGATGTTCTTCAGGTTGAAAACTGTTGTTAGATACACCAACAGGTTTGCTAAGGTTCCAATGGCTCCAAGTTTCTCAAAGGTTTCATTTCCTGCAGCAAAAGAGAGAGAGAGATAGAATGAAAGAGTTGTTCCAATTATTCTCAAGTGGTTAATTAGTGGCTTACCTATGATGAAGGGCATGGCCTTCCAGCCTCTATAGTTAATCTTCGGATCATCATCATCATGTTCATGTTGTTGTTGTGTTTGTGTGACATATTTCTCATTATTCTCCATTGTTGGTTTCTTGTTTGTGTCACTCTTAGTCTCAGTTTCCACCATTGTTGTTCTTGTGTTGAGGCATATGTGTTATGGCTTCTTATCTTTTAATGGTGAGTGGGGCAAAAGAGAATTGAAGGAGGGTGTAGTTATTTATATATGAATGAACGGTTGGGAAAGAGTTGAAAAAACTAAGGTCAGTTATGAAGCAATAACTTTCATATATACCAGTGCTTTGTCGTATAAGTAAAGATATATTTTTATTAATTATTTTTATATAATATTACATATAAAAGGAAATTACAGCTCAATAACTAAAGAATTTTTAAGAAGTACAATTTGGAAAAAAAAAATCAGATTTGGTTTTCCACGATAACATTTTAAAGTTGTTTTCCAAAATTGTATGAAAGAATCAAAATTCAAATAAAATTATTTCAATTGTTCTTAATGTTTAGATAAATATGTGTAGTAATAATAAACTCTTACAAATTTAGTTTTTATTAGTATTTGACGAATTTTTTTTTTAAACGCAGGAAGCTCAACACAGTACAGTGAAGCAGTCTAATAGCAACAAATAAACAAACAAAATACAATAAGTATAGTATCATTAAAAGAAGTCTCCTTGTTATTTTTGGCATTGTCATCAACAACTAAAGGGTCCACACATCTTCATTCGCTGTAGCTCAACACCGTCATGTTAGTGATTTTTTTAACACCTTTACTTTTATTCTTGAAAATCCTTCTATTCCTCTCCAGCCATATATTCCAAACCAGTGAACCACCGCATAGAAGCATCTCAATCGTTGCTCTCTATCCTCCCTCCTCCTTGGTCCCTCCGTCCAACTCAGAAAGTGTTCTCTCATTGTTGGTCAATCTTCGATAACCAAGCACTCCACACATGCCAAGCAAATTCACAGCATAGAAACAAATGGGGCACAAGTTCCGCATATTTATTACATAGCACACAGACGTTATCTTCCTAGTTAATAATTCCTAGCCGGCTTAACCGTTCTTTTATATTCACCCGACCTACCAGGACAAACCATGCAAATAACTCAACTTTAGGTGGAACCAATTATTTCCAAATGGTCTTTGTGAAGTTGTAGCTTGTCACCTCCTTCGGGAGTGTCGCCTCCTACAAAACCTGAACAAATGAGTTAGTTGAATAAACTCCTTGTCTATCATATTTCCATACTACCCTATCCTCTCTGTTAAGTACTAGTTGCACAGGTCTTAGTGCCTCATGTAATTGACCCAGTCGTCCCAACTCCCATTGAAAGAGCTCTCTCCTCCACTGGAAGTTTTAAATCCAGTCTAGCCCATTCCAAAACCTACAGTCCCTAATAACAGACCCACATTGGTTTGAAACAGAGAAAAGCCTGGAAAATCGGTCTTTTAGAGGCCCACCAAGTAGCCAAGTATCCTCCTAAAATCACGTACGCTGCCCATCACCAATCTCTATAGACAGACCAGAGTATTCTAGAAGAATGTGGATGTATATAGGAGTATAAAGAATAGTATGGAAGAATCTAGAAGTATTTAGAAAGTTGTGGTATGATGGATATTTGTAAAAAAGGTTCAAAATGATTAATCTAAACCGTTGATTAGATTTAATCCTAACCATCCATTGAGGAGGTGGATGGCTATAAATAGGAGGTGAGAGTTAGTGTGAGGGTGTGTGAATCATTTGTAACAAACACTTGAACAATAAAGTGTTCTTCCACCAAAGATTCTTTTTTCTTGTGTTCTCTTGTATTCTTAGCTTTCTTACTAAGTATTGAGGGTTAGGCTGACTTAGTCTTAGTTCAAGAGGTTGAGTAAGTTTGAGTGCCGACACGATAGTGTTAGAGTATGTTCAAGGCCGTGACACGAATTTTTTAAAAAAGAGTTTGTATTGTCTCAAATAATGATGTCAAGGGTTATGTTGTCTCTATTATTTTGTTGAAGGTCATATTATCTTTAATGTAAATAGATAAATATTGAATTGAGTGTTTACTCTAATAAATATGAGATAATTAATATTTTAAATACTTTGTTTTCCTAATAAAAGGTCTTGACATTCAACGCTTTAATTGTCCTTAAGCAAAGGCATACAGACCTAGGGGAAAAAAATATTGATAATGATTAAATCAATTATATAAATAAAAAAATACTCCTCATAAGAAACTTTAATTAATAGAATAATGTTACGTTCATTTTTTTTTCTAAAAAAAAAATACTATTTATGTACTAAAATCAATCATTAAAATTAATCACAATATATTTATACATAATTATATATATAATTTAACTTTTTTAATATTTATTTTATAATTTAATATATATTTTATATTAATAATTAATTTTAATGACTAATTTTAATATATACTTAGAATAATTATTTCTAAAAACTATATCATTATTATTTATTAAGGATAAAAATAACAAAGAAATTAATACATAAAACAAGTAGTATTATTTAAAATAATGATATAATTAAGAATCTAATTTATTATAAAAGTGTAACGACTGTTTTGACTTATTAATTAATATTTATTAGTCATACAATTAATTCAAAATAATAAAAAGAATAATGATAAGTCAAAAAGTGTCGGTATATATATGAAGCATTTGCTGTATCTGTATGCGGAATAATTTTAATAGAGATGTTATTTTAAAAAAAATCATATATTAAATAATTAGATTTGTTAATATTTACTATAAAAAAAATGTTGATTATTGTGGAATTTAATGTTGTACATTAATATCGATTAAATCGACGAATTTATCAACAATTTTGATATAAAATTTGTTTGGTCAAATCGTTATTAACGAATTTTTAATTCTGATAATAAATTTATCAGTAATACTTAAAAAAAAAAACGAAAAAAAAAAGCGTAAAATATTTATTGCTATGGTCAAAAGTTTTCTAGAAAGGCTAATTGACATGTTGCAATCAGTAGTAGCTAGTTTCCACTTTCACAATTTCCTCATTGTTCACACTGGTATTATTTGAAAAGGATATTATTATTGCCTTGCATGCATTGCTTATGAAAAAATATACCAATATATTATCTGTCAACTTATTATTAATAATAATTAATTATTATATTTTAAATACATATATAAAGAGACACATTTAAAAAATACATTTATAAAGATACTTTATTAGACACTACTATAAAAAAGATATTTTTATTAGACACATTTACAAAGACATTTCCATTAAATATATCATAAATAAGAATTGGCAAAAATTGACAAAAATATTGTTGGTAACGTAGTGAGATTGTGTATGTATATATTCACACCTAGTCACTAGCATTAATATCACGTAAAATTTTAAAACAATAATGCTATATCATTATAAAATGACCTTTTTCTTTTATAATTATACAAGATAATTAAATAAAAATTAGAAAAAAGAACATGTATTAAATAATTAGATTTATTAATATTTAAATAAAAAAAGAATAATTATGTGATGTAAAAATATAATAACATTAATCAGAAAAGAATCAATTATTCATGATGGGACTTAATATACATATTATCCTACTAAAAAAGTTAATCACATGATATAATAAATTGAAAATATATGAATTAGAAATTTTATTTATAAAAAAAGAATTAATTACAGAAGTAACTAAGATATAATGAAGTATTAATAATCGATATAGAGAATTTAATAGATAAACTTGAGAAAGAAACTTAATAATATGTGACATATTTCAGTACGACTATTTGAATCAGTTATTTCTATACATCTATTTAAAAAAAATTAATTATAGTATATAATTAAAAAACCATAATATAATCAATCTGTCTGATATAATTTAAAAATTGAAAGGTAATAAATTAAAAATTTTGTTTATAGAAAAAATTAATCAAAGAATATACTCTAAATATAATTGAAATGAATCAATCATAAGTACAAATATTTAAATATATAAAATTGAGTGAACATTTTGATGATGAGGTACTCTTGTGTGAGTATTTAAATCACTTTCCTCTTATATATCTATTTAAAAAAAATCAATCACGAAATAAAATTAGAAAAATGAGAATGTAATTAATTACGAATTTTAATTTTAAGAAAAAAAATTAATTAAGAGATGTAATCAGTATATAATAAAAATCAAACTATCGACATAAATATTTGAATAGAAAGAAACAAGCCTAATTAAAACTTAGTGATATGAATCATTTTGATTCATGTTTTCGAATTAATTCCCTTCTATATATTTTTTTAAAGAAATAATCAATCCTCATTTTTTGGTATGTAATATAAAAAAAATAAAAATATAATAAATCAGGTTTTACTTTATCGTTTTATAGGAAGAAATAATTAAAAGAAATAATCAAGATATAATATAATCATATGGATAAGATTAGGTGTGAAACATGATGCGATATATTATGATGCGTGTTTAATTTTTAAAATGGTTAATTTTAAAATAAATATTGATAGATGAATATAGATAAAAGAAAGAGAATTGAGAGTGAAAAATGTTACAGAAATTTGAATAAAGAGGAAGAGAAAATTTAAAATGATGAAGAAGAAATAGAAATAAAAATAATTAATTAGCAATTATTTTATAATTTAATGTTAGTTAAGAAGAAATATGAAAAGTGGATATATAAAGTAATTAAGAAAAATTAACTGTAATGTTTAAAATTAATTTTTCTGTTGTTAAAAATTGAATTATGTAATATACACATAGGTTGTGGTGTTGGTTGAGCGAATATTGGTTGAGTAGTATTTTTGCCTTTAAAAAAATCTATATATATGTGTGTGTATGTATATAATTTTGTTCATGATTAAAATTATTCATTTATATTTATGCAACTTAAAATTTTGGAAGAGATTATTTACAATATACTATATAGTATTGGATAGTATTGGTAAAAAAAATTAATAACTTGGGATGATTTTATGTGAGTATTTTAATTGGATTCTTACCATGTATATCGCATTTAAAAAAAATGTAGTTGTGATAATGATATATATTAATTAGAGAATCTTATTGAAATATGATGAAAATTGAATCATGGAAATTGAGTTTCTGAATAATAAGTAGCGTTAGTTGAAAGAAAAATTTGATGGTGATTTCGAATTAATTTTTTTCTATTCATCCAATTAAAAGAATAATAATATAAGTGTTTATCTTATTTATTTTATAATATCCCTATTTTAATTATTTATTAATGATTATATAATTGCATTATAACATATTAATTTTTATTTATCGTCATATATGAATATGTAACATAAATTTGTATTTTTTAAGTAAGTATTGAAAAATATTAGTACAAAAATATAATATATAATAATATAAAATATGAATAATGATTAAGAGACTAAATTTATCTTTTAATATTTAAATGAGTACGAATTTAAATATAAATATTTTTTAAAAATTGAAAAGATAAAAATACAAAACTTTAATTTATAAATTAAGAGAATAATTAGAAAGGAGTTAGAAATTTTAATTATTTTTATATAAATTAAATAAATTAGTAAAAAATAAATTTAAAAATTACTAATAAAAATATAAATTAAATAAATATTTTTTGTGTATCGTACGAATATATGTACTATTATATTTTTTAACATATGATAAAATTATTATTAATAAAAAATTTTAAATTTTTAAATAAATATTAAAAATTTAAATATTTCATACTTTTAATAAAAAAATTTAATTTATTATCTTAAAATATATTTTTAAGTTACAAATTAGCCAAATCCTTAATTGTAATATACTTTACTTAGCCTCTTTGAAATTACTTCTAGAAAGCTTGATTACTCATAATAGTAACGCACGGTATGCAAAATAAATATCTCTGGTATACCCCATTTTAGGACTGCACACGGATCAGATCGGATCGGATATACCTAAAATTTTATTCGATTCGTACTGTACTTATTGGATCAGATTGGATACGATATCCGTATTTTTTTAGGTTGGATCTGATTCGATCCGATCCGCATACTTGCGAATCAAATTGAATTAGATATCGGGTATATCCGCATAATTTAAAAAAACAATTTTAAGATTTTGTTTGACTGTTTTTACAAAACAAAAAAAAAATCCAGAAAATTCATTTTTTACCTATTTAAGTCTATTTTTACTTCTAAAATATTATCAATAAAAGTTCTCTTAAATAACAAAAACAAAATAATAACATAAGATTTAAGTTTAATTATTCTAAGTTGAAGTACAACATAAAAAATTAAAAACAAGATATCATAAAATTCATAAAATAAGACACTAAAATTCATATCACGTTAGAGTTTACTTTCTTAAACTACGCTATTTATATGAGATGTACGGATATGCGGATTTGCGGATCGGATCTGCAGATATCACTGCCAAATCTGCAATTCGATCCGATGACTCTGCGGATTAGATAATATCCGCAAAATTTGGATCGGATGCGGATAATTATCGCAGATATGCGGATAGCAGCCCCGCCCCATCTCATAAAATAGACCGACACACACTTTTCAAAGTAGCTCCATTTTCTTTAATTTCCGCGTTATCGGAACCATCAATCTCTGTATTGCCATAATGCCATTCATCAATCAACCTACGTTTCTAAACCTAATCATCAATCAAAGAAAATGACTATCAACAACTAATTGATACGTGAATTAGCTAATCTTATCTAGAAAACTCCATATATGTAAATATATATAGTGGAAGTTAAAGTATTACTCTGACTAGTGACTAGCGATCATCACTACCACAAAGGATATATGTAGGCACAAAAGATATGATTAAACTATAAAATACTACAAATTTAGATATACATTAAGCCATTTTTCCAACTAATTTTAAATATCATTTTTACATTTGATATCTTCCTTGTTAATTAATTGCTACTAGTAGATAGTTATATAAGACGTGTAAGCAACTTTGTCTGTCCTAATTATTGCTAATTATTGACGACATGAGAGAGTCATAAAACACTGAAATTTGTGTATATGTGGCAAAGTGATTTCGCAACTCGTTTCTTTTTATTTTTTAAAGTTCTTTTTAAGTTTTCCCTTTACATATAATGAATGCACAAACTAAAGTTGCAATAATGATAGCTTGAGTACTATGTAAATTAAAGTAGGAAACACGGTCACGAATTGAACCACAAGGGATGAAACTTTAGTCAACGGTGTGCACGTTAAGGTCAAACCTTATGTGGGAACATAAGTAAAATGTGAATTGATTATGGGTTGACTAGTGACTGTTGACTAAACGTTTGTCCTCTTTCAATTAATCATTTCGATATAAATATTTTTTTTTTGCACTTAATTCATGTCGACTACTTTCCACTTTTTTTTAGAGTTTATTTATCTTGACCCATAAGTTAAGTTTATAAATTAAAAAACTTTCTATTAAAAATATATAAAATTTAAATTTTTAATATATTTATTTTGTATTTATTAAATAAATATTTAAAAGATTTTATTAATCATTAATGACACATAGTAGCTAAATCTTTATTTTTAATATGAAAATTATTTGAGTATTATGCATTAATATTCTATCATGATATATTATATTATATTAAGAATGGCGCACATGTCGAGTCCTGTAACAGACCAGACCACCTGCTAGCACGATATTGTTCGCTTTGGCACACAAAACCTTATGGTTTTGCTTTTGACGATAGGGATGATAGCCGAAACCCCCCACACCCACTCGTCAAAACGCGTCATGCTAGGGAGAGGTATCCACACCCTTATAAGGCATGCTTTGTTCCCCTCCCAAACCGATGTGGGACTTTACAATCCACCCCCTAAGGGAGCCCAGCGCCCTCGCTGGCACATCGATCCGGGCTCCGGCTTTGATACCATCTGTAACAGCCCAGACCAACCGCTAGCACGATATTGTCCGCTTTGGCACACAAGGCCTCATGGTTTTGCTTTTGACGATAGGGATGATAGCCGAAACCCCCCCCCCTCCACACTCACTCGTCAAAACACGTCATGCTAGGGAGAGGTATCCACACCCTTATAAGGTATGCTTCGTTCCCCTCTGCAACCGATGTGGGACCTTACAAATGTAAGACCCAGAATTTTTGAAGAGTCTTATTATGAGCTGATTTCAAATTTATTTATTATTAGAGATTTCACTTTCAGAAATTATTTCATAAAGAATAATTAAATCAAGTTTTGATAATTAAAATGAAGATTTCACTTAATTTCATAATTATTGAGTTATTTTCTATATTTAAATTATAACGTTAGTAGTTATGAAATAATAAGAATTTTATATGATTTGGACTAAATGATTAATATTTTAAAATATTAATACTACTATTTTGCAAAATAAAGAAATTAATTATAATATTTTTAATTTTAGGATTTGAACATTTTATTGAAAATAATTTATAAAATTGATGAAAAATAGTATTTTTATACATTATTATTGTTGGATTAAAGTTTATTTCTAATTACTAGATTATCCCTATTTTTATTTGAAATTACTAAACTAACCCTAACCCTAATTTTTTACACAACACTCTTACCCATTTCTCCCTAGCCCTCAACCGCCGAAACCCTAACCTAGTACCCTTTCCCCAACCCATCAGCACACATGAAATAGAAATCAGAAAGGGAGACCGGGTCAGAAGGAGAGAAGGAGAGGGAGAAAGGCTTGGCGCCGCCGGCTGGGTACCGCTGCCGTGACCGCCAGACTGCTGCACGCGAGGATCCCATGCCACCATTGTCAGCGTCGCCCAACCTTGCCCATGCTGCAGCGCCTCCTGTCAGCCGTTCGTGGAGCTACGCGATTGAAGAGAGGAGGAGGAAGGAGACCCGTGCACTGTCGGAGCCCGCTTCGTCACCGTCGTCGAGGTCCTTATCATTTCTGTTATTGGAGGTCTGTGAATAGAGGGGAGACCCGCGAGGAAGGAGCCTTCACCATTGCCATTCCATCATTCCATCTTAGCCCGGCGTCGCCATCGTGCCCTGGAGCCATTAATGGAGGACGCCACCGTCGCTTGAGAAGAATCCGAGTAGTGAGAGGGAGCTCGCGGAGAGAACACGACAGCCAGAGAGGAAAAGCAGCGTTGCTGCCATCGCTGCTGTCACCGTGGTGGTCGTCGACGATAGGGCTCGCCATTGCCACCATCTGAGCTCACTGCTGCTGATGATGGTAAGCCAAACCGCCGTCAAAAAAGGGTTCAGGCCGCCGCAGGTGTCGCTGTCGGAGAAAGAAGCTGCGTTTCTGGGTTTCGGATTGTCGGGAGTGGTTCTGTGACTTTCGGGACCACCACCGAAGCTTCGGGCCGAGCCTTTGCCGCCAGGAACGCCCCTGCTGCCACCGAGTTCCACCGCCAGTAAGAGTTTTAATTCTGATTTCTGTTCTTTCGAAATTCTGGGAAGATTATTGACACCGCGTGGTTGTACAGCTGCTATTATCAAAGATTCGGGCCGCCGCCGTCACTCGAAAATTATTGACGAAGCAGCTGCCGGGTCGATTTGGAGTTGTGACTGCTTCACTTTGTTAGTTCAGTAAGTAATTTCTATTTCAAAAGCCCTGCGTTAGTGTTCTATTCTGTATAATAAAGTATTTACGATGTTAATGATTCTAGGAGTTCGAATCCGAGTTTACTTGTGGCGTTTGGAGTTGTTTCTGCTTTTGAAAAAGCAAGTGGAGCTGAGGTTTTGGTTGTCGTCAATTCGGGTTGAGGCAAAAAGAACTATGTGAGGAATTTGGGCTGTGGTTTTGTGTATTAAGGTAGGGGCCTTTTCAGAAAAATCACATTTTATGAATTAGAATTATTATATATGGATATTGTCATGAGAAAATATATCTTTGAGTGATTGTATAAGTCTTATGTAATTATTGGTTGTCTTGGATGAATATGAATGCTTGATTGGCTGGGTTGTTGTTCGGTTTTGTGAAACGGACAGTCCTTAAAATGCTTCTTTAAAGTTAATTTGTAAAAGCTTGAAATCGAGTTTATCCTGTTAAGAATTGATTTGAATTTGATTTGGTATTCTTGAAATCTGAACACGATGCATCTTTGGAAACAACTTGATTTTGAATTGATTTGGTTTTGAGCCCCTTGAAGAGGGTTGCAGAATTGTTTAGTTGGGACCCGGAAAGGGTGGCAAAGTCCATGTTTTAGGAGAGATGCTGCCGAAATTCCTATAAAATTCGAGTCTTTATTTGAAATGTGATTTGGAAAATTATGTGTTTAATGCCTTTACTATTTTACTTAGAGAATTGTGAATTTAAGACTTTTTATTATCTTTACTTGGATCAATTATGAAAGCGATGAAGCTACGCTTTGAAAAGAATTATTGAAAAGAGAATTATGATTTCTCCTTATTTCCTAAGAAAAATAGTATGTCTTTGGGTGCAAGTCATTCGAAAGAGAATTATGCTTTAAGGCTATTTTATAAATATTAGTATTAAATTAAAATTAATTTTCAATTAGTTTATTACCCTAATTTTATTAAAATTACTAAATTATCTAAAATTTCTAACTTCATACGCGAAACCCTAATCCCCAACTTGAACCCGCACACACGTAAACACCCCCACCCCCCCGGGGGCCGTTCCACTACTTGTTCAATCTTCAATTAGCCACATTCAGCCTTCCATCACCGCTTCCCTTTCTTTCAAAATGTTAACACCCAGCAACAGAAATCCAAAGAAAGAAAGAAACGAGAGAGAGAGAGAGAGAGAGAGATACGAGAGTGAGGGAAACAGAGGAAGGAGAAGGCTGCTGCGCCGGCGTCGCGCCTCACCGCCGTTCAGCTTCCTTCTGCTCACGTCTGGGGGAAGCCGTTCGCGCTGTCGCCGTCGAATTGGGCTTGTCACTGCCGCTGCTACCGAGCCGCCATCGATGCAAGGAACCGCACGCGAGAGAGGGAGGAGTCGTCGAGGGAGAAGAGGTAGCGCAGAGGAGGGAAGCGTTGCTGCCTGCGCCGCCGCCTTGCCTCCATCGCCGCTGGAGCTTCATTGTCACCGCCGTGGTTGTCGTGGTGTGCGGGCTTCGCAAAGAGAGAGAGACGAACGCGAAGAACCAGGGTAGGAGCGAGGCCCTATTCCATGCCGCCATGCCTTCACGCCGTCAAACCACCACCACCACTGCTAGGGTTTGACTCCGTCATGTCCTGTTGCCGTCGGAGTTAGCCACTATTAGAGCTGTTGTTCTGCCATCGTCAAACTTGAAGGAGGACGTCATTGCTGTTGTTGCCGGTAGCACTATTACTGTTCTGGTTCTGGTCTATTCTTTTATTTAATTCTGTTTCATTTACACACTTCAATTTGTCACTACCATGCTTGTGAACGATTTGATTTAGTATATTCCTTGTCCTAAATTTCTAGAGTTGTGTTTGCTCTTGATTTCTATTCAATTCGAATCCTTTGTCCTGGTGCAACCATCGTCGCTGCCTTAGGAAATTGACACTGCTGCTGTTTTGGTTATGTTGGAATGCCGCCGCTGTTGCAAATTTAGAACAAAAGAGGGTTTGTCATGTTTAATTTATGAGTTCGACTAGCTGAGGTAGGGGATTTGTTTTGAAAAATAAATGTTTTAAGTTATGAATACCAATAAAATTAAATGAGTAACTGCAAATGGTTTATGGTTGCTTTGTGCGAATAATTATTGGAATTGAGTTGAATCATGGCTGTAGTTGGTGATTGGTTTACTGATTTAATGTAGTAATTATTGATGATGTTGTGTATTTTGAAGTTATACTTGCTGCTAGTACTTGTTGATGTTGATTTTGTGTATGAAATGTTGCTATGGCTGCTGGAAATTGATTTGATGAATCAGAACTTGAGATATGTTGTTATAGATGGGATGCTGAAGAATAGATGCTGTGATAATATGGTTACGTTGCACCTATGATATGAAATTGTGATATATTGAATTAAGAGTTCTTGAGCAACTTTGGTTAGTCAAAAGAAAGTTAGAAATGTGGTTTTAGATGAATCCTAGGCTTGAATATAGGATTTGGTATGTGAGGTTGTTGGAAATATGTTGTGCAGAATTTCTGCAGAAATCTGCATAATTGGCAGCAGAACGAATGACTTTTTGGGAGCAGTCCAGACCTAAGTTTTAGATAAAATTATTTTTCTGTAAAACTTTAGTGTGTCCTGAAAATTCCATAAAAATTTCAGGTAATTTGGCCAAGTGGTTTGGAAGATATGATTTTTTGAAGTTTAGTAGTTGCTGCAGATTTTTCTAGTTTTCTGGTTCTACAGTACCAACTTTCAGACGCTATAACTTTCAAATTTAAACAGAATTTTGAGTTGATTTTAAAAGGATTTTAAAGATCTATCAGTATATTTTAAGTGAGTACAAGTTTCATGTTCATATCTATTTTTTAGACTTAGATAAGTCATTTGGAAGGTCAGTTGTTTGCTAGAAACTCTGAACTGGTTTATGAAAACAGGGTTCCACTTCCAATTGATAATTAATTAATCAAATAAAGTGATATGAACCTGATACTTATGGATTCTGAAACTTAGGGATGTTGACTGTAATCTCACCAAAATTTAGAAGCAACGGATTAGAATTGAAATTATTATGGAATTTATAAAAAAACATGGCTGCTGTCTGTTTTCCGAATTTTTGTACATGCAACAGCAGAATTTTAAAGTTTGTATAAAATTCAATTGTAATCCAAATTCAGTAAAATCTAACTTAAATTGATTAAGATCTCTAGAGTTACCTTACCAACATGGGTTTAGATTAGACAAACTTAGAAAATGAAAAGGAATGTAAGTTGACCCTAAGAAAGGCTAAAGTTAAAGACAATGATATTGAGAGATATAGTGAAGGAAACTAGGCCCTAAAAGGTAATCCTAAAATTACTTATGGTTTTAATACATTTTTCTAGATGATTCCTATTTTATTAGTATAGTTTAATTTGTATATGGATCTATTTATCACATTTTACTTGTGTTATAGTTGAAAAATGACAAATGTCCTATTATTTGGTTTGATAAATTTGGTTGTGTATTGGCTGGACATAAGTTGTGAATTGGTTGTTTTTGTTGGAACCGTAAACGGTGGAAATATCCAAGTTTTAGGGGGGGGGGTGGTTCTGTAAAAAAGTTTCTAAACATTTTGGATAAAACTTAATGGATAAAATTATAGTTAGTGTTATATCTTGTTTCTAATCTTTTGTTTCGGATTTTCTTATCTATAGGAGTGCTGAAATGGTGATCACATGCTACCTTGAGGGCTCAAGAATATTTTGATTCATAGAGAGACTAATCTATGTTAGAACTTTTAACTTTAGGTTGAACTTATGCAAGACATATAACTTGTAGAACTAATCAATGTACTCACTAATGTTATTTTGTTTTAAAACAACTTTAGCTAAATGAGGCATGTTTGAATTATGTATGTTTTTACATATTATATGAATGTAGACTTACTTATTAGAATAGTTAATATATTAGTTAATTTAAAAAATAATTTAGTAAATTATGCATAAATTTGTATTAAAAAAATTGTTACAAAATAATTAATTTGCTTTTGTAACTAAAGAAAAAAAAGTTACAAAATCAAGTAACATTTTGTAACAAAATTTTATGATAGGAAAAAAAAATTGTCACCAAAAATACTTTGAAGACAAAATTTGTTACCACTTTTGTAACGGCTTTCGTTTTTTTGTATCAGAAAAATTTGTTACAAAATACCACTTTGAATTGTAACAGTTTTATTTTTTGTTACAAAAACTTTTTGTAACGGGACATACTGCAACGGACCCTTTTTTGTTACAAAAACATTTTGTTTCAAAATTTCGATTTGTTGTAACAATTTTTTTTGTTACAAATATTGCTTTTTCTTGTAGTGATATGTGACCACGAACAAACTAAGTAGAAAATAAAAGAGTAAGGTAATAGGAAAGCAAACTATAATGATAGAGACTTCAAACGGAGGTAGTAACTCTTCTCAATATCCAATCCAAAAGCGTAAATCTAAAAATCTAAGAATGCGAATAACCCTAGAGGAAGTAGTGTTTCCTCTCCATAATTCCAAAAGCATAAATCTAAAAATCTAAAGTGAATTTGAATGTGTGTTGAGTCTCTGCCTGTCCCCTGGCTCTGGTCTGCGTTTTTGGGCCAAAATATGTGTCCAAAACCAGCCCAAAATCGCCCCTTGCGAGTTCTGATTAATGCAGCACGTCGTTCTGTCATGCGTACGCGTCGGTCAAGCGTATGCGTCGATGGTCTTCTGCGCTTGTGACGCGTATGCGTAAGTCACGCGTACGCGTCAGTCACGCGTACACGTCGCTGTGAAATGCTCCAAGTCACGCGCACGCGTGAGCTATGCATGTGTGTCGATACTCGCTGGTCATCTCCTTTGTTTCTTGTGTTCCTCCCATTCTTGCAAGCTTCCTCTCCATCCTTTAAGCCATTCCTGTCCTATATAGTCTAAAAACACTTAACGCACGGATCACGACATCGAATGGTATAAAGGGAAATTAAAAAGTAAACAATTTAAAGGCTTAGGAAGCAAGTTTTCAATCATGGAACAAAATTAGGAAGGATTTGTAAAACCATGTAATTTGTATGAATAAGTGTGCAAAGAACTAATAAAAACCACTCAATTTAGCACAAGATAAATCGTAAAATAGCAGTTTATCACTAGGGCTTGCCACTACCACCATCTGAGCTCGCTGCTGCTGATGATGGTAAGCCAAACCGCCCTCAGAAAATGGTTCAGGCTGCCGCAGGTGTCGCTACCGGAGAAGGAAGCTGCGTCTTTGTGTTTTGGACCGTTGGGAGTGGTTCTGTGATTACTGGGACCACCACCGAAGCTTCGGGCCGAGCCTTTGCCGCCAAGAACGCCCCTGCTACCCCTGAGTTCCACCACCGGTAAGAGTTTTAAGTCTGGTTTCTGTTCTTTCAAAATTTCGGAAAGATTATTGACACCACGTGGTTGTACAGTTGCTATTATCAGAGATTCGGGCTATCACCGTCACTCAAAAATTATTGACGGAGCTGCTGCCGGGTCAATTTGGAGTTGCGGCTGCTTCGCTTTGTCAGTTCAGTAAGTAATTTCTATTTTGAAAGTCATGCCTTAGTGTTCTATTCCGTGTAATAAAGTATTTGCGATGTTAATGATTCTAGGAGTTCAAATTCGAGTTTACTTGTGGCGTTTGGAGTTGTTTCTGCTTTTGAGAAAGCAAGTAGAGCTGAGGTTTTGGTTGCCGTCAATTCGGGTTGAGACAAAAAGAACTCTGTGAGGTGTTCGGGCTATGGTTTTGTGTATTGACATGAGAAAATGTATCTTTGAGTGATTGTATAACTCTTATGTAGTTGTTGGTTATCTTGGATGAATATGAATGCTTGATTGGCTGGGTTGTTGTTCGGTTTTGTGAAACGGACAGTCCTTGAAATGCTTCTTTAAAGTTAATTTGTAAAAGCTTGAAATCGAGTTTATCCTGTTAAGAATTGATTTGAATTTGATTTGGTGTTCTTGAAATCTGAACATGATGCATCTTTTGAAACAACTTGATTTTGAATTGATTTGGTTTTGAGCCCCTTGAAGAGGGTTGCGGAATAGTTTAGTTGGGACCCGAAAAGGGTGGCAAAGTCCAAATTTTAGGGGAGATGCTGCTGAAATTCCTATAAAATCCGAGTCTTTATTTGAAATGTTATTTGGAAAATTATGAGTTTAATGCCTTTACTATTTTACTTGGAGAATTGTGAATTTAAGACTTTTTATTATCTTTACTTGGATCAATTATGAAAGTGATGAAGCTACGCTTTGAAAAGAATTATTGAAAAGAGAATTATGATTTCTCCTTATTTCCTAAGAAAAATAGTATGTCTTTAGGTGCAAGTCATTCGAAAGAGAAATACGCTTTAACGCTGTTTTAAAGGTGAAAAGGGTTTATGTTTTTCTTTATTTAACTTAAAGATTTTCATTTGGAGGAGTTTTCATGACTTTAAAAGAATTTGGGTTTCGATTGACAAATCTCATTTTTTGACGTTTTAGATAAGCTTTAAAGTATCCTTTGAATTATGGTTTAGCAAAACAAAAATGATTTTTCGAGCCATTGGAACGCTTTAGACTTTTATCAAGGGGTTGAAATTGGTTTTGGTTCAAGGGAACGAAATGGTTTTGAAAATGTGGTTGGAGTAAGTGATTACATGACTCGGCTTGGTTTAGATTCTATTTTTATTACTCAAATCGAGAAGCTAAGGTTTTAAAGACTTCAAACAAATTTTAGGAAGTGAGTTGTGTTATTCTCCCCTAAAGTCTTGAGACTCTACGGAGGATCTTTTGTTACCAAATCTTGTTTTAGAATGAATGATTTTGAATCTCACGGAAATGGCTTTTGATTTGGTGTGGTTTCTGAAATGTTTGGAAAGATGTTGTGGAGAGTGGCCTTATTTTAAAAGGAAAAATTTATGTTTGAGGTGAATTGGTTGGCCACCACGTGCTCAGTAACCATGTTTTAAAAAGGAGAATTTACCTTTGAGAAAAAGTGGCTTATGATCCTGAAATGATTTGAGGAATGGAGATTTTAAAGCCAAGGCTGGAACAAATTAATTTTTGATTTCAAAGTAAAGTGAATTGAGAAAAGTGATTTATGGTTTGAATGATGATTTTATGAGTTTGATGATGTTGGATGGTGGGAGTGCTATTATGTTATGAGCCAGAATGACTGTAGATGTTAATGAATTATGGCTGATTGTGGAATATGTTATTAGCCGGAATGACTGTATATGATAATGAATCATGGCCTACTATGAATCCTGAATTTAAGCTGGATGGCTGAGATGAATGTTGATTTATGGCTGAGAATAAATACATATATGTTGAGTTATTGATATTGTGATTGTTGCACTCCACCTATCTGAGATACGAGTTTTCCTGGGTGAAAGCAGTGGCTAGCCACCATGTGCTCCAGGTGGAGAGTCGATACTCTACTGACCCTATGTTGTAAGTATGGCCGGACACTGTGAAAGTTCCGGATGAGCTTGCCCCCGTGAATATACACCAGTGAGGGTGTTGGATGTGAATTATGATTATGTTTGTGAATAACTCGAGTTGGGGATGCACGACAGAGGGACAGTCTAATGGTTAGCTACCAGGACTTGTCGGGTTGGCTTTATAACCGACAGATGAGACTCATTAGCCACTAGGACAAGCATTCATCATATGCATCTATGTGACATTGTTTGGGTGTGCATATCGTACTTGGTTTGCCTTTGTGATTAATTGTGGTTAACTGCTAATTGTTCTACTTGAGGTAATTGTTTGTTTGTGCTTGAACTTTCCTACTTGTGTTTGCGACTGGAATTCTGTTGGACTGTGGTGACTAGTGGTTGTTTGGATTGTTTGGGCCTAGGGCCGTGGTTGATCATGAGGCGGTCCGAAGGCCATGTTTTGTTGATGTTTCTGGTTTAGAAAAGTATGAAAAACTAATCTAGTTTAGCATAGATAAACCTTTTGAAAGGCTTTTGAAATTTCTTTTTAAGAAATGAACAGTTTTCTCTTTCAGAAAAGATTTCAGATTTTTCTTTTATAGTAAACTTTTGCTTTTGAAAAGATGCATAAGGCGGCTATTAATCACTGTAATGATTTTATCTCGCGTATCCTATTATAGTAATTCTGCAACCCTATAGTAAGAACCCTTTTGAGGATGATGTTCTCACTCCCCTACAGGTCTTTTCTTTTCAGGTTATGGACGATGAAGTTCGGAAAAGCTTATTTCTTTTCTGTTAGACGATATTTCTGTATTATTTTAGTATTTATGTTTCCCTCGCCTTTAACTTTGCAAGTTCTGTAAGAGGGATAGGATTTTGATATGAGATACTTGTAAATTAATATGTATGTATATATATATTTCTTGTGAGTATTGTAATTTATATTGTAAGTATGAATGTTTGTTTTTGAAAAATTCGGTTTAAGTTTTAAACAGGCTCATATTTTAGTAATAAGTATTATAAGAGTTGTCGTAATACCCGAGCTATCAGAATGGCGCAGCCGGAAGCGTGACATTTCGATAATTAGGGTGTTATAAGCCCCATCAACACGCAATTTGTGTTTTGTTTTCGGTGCAACCAGCTTTTACAGGAAAGAAGGATGCATGGTAAGCCCTATCAACATGCAACTAGTGTGTTGCATTTAATGGAACTAGCATTTGCAAGAAGAATGACACATGGCGCACTCCATCAACACGTGGGATGCGTGTTGTTGCAAGTAGCTCAGAGATTTTCTTCACTTTTTCAAAGAATCTGCACAAATTTTCAGCATTTTTTGACCAATTTTTCAACACGAAAGCCGCATGTTAACAATGTGCTTGCATGCAGGAGACAAGCTTGTTTTGAGAACACACAATGCAGCAAAAGTTTGGCTTTAAAACCCATCCACCAGAACTCCCTTCCTTAAACCAGTGAATTTGAAATAGAGAGGGTGAAGAGAATATTTTTAGTGTAAGGGAAGAGAGTGAATAGAAAGATTAACGAGTATTTTCAGTATTTAATTTAGAGGAGTATTTAGTATATCTAGTGTGAAATTTATACCTAAAAAAATATAAACGTGTGTTTATTAAAAATAGTATGTGATTATACTTCGGTAGAAGAACATGTTATCAATTATTTAGGACATTCTAATGATGTAAGTTTATTATTTTTGCTAATTTAGAGTTTATTATTATTTGATTAATATTATTTTTGTTTATAAAATTATTAATTTCTGATTATTAAAGTTAGTAAATAATATAAAAATTCATAAATAAATTTTTCCAAAATTTTTGTTATAAAATAATTATTTCGTGTTATAATATTATTTTATTTTTATTTTTTATTATTAAAGGTAATCAATAAATAGTATATAAATTAATAAATAAATTTTTTTTGACATTTTTGACATAAAATTTTTAGTTTTTATTATAATATTATTTTAATTTAATTACGGATATTTATTAAGAAATAATACAAAAATTAATAAATAATTTTTTCCAAAATTTCTATTATAAAATAATTTTTTCTGATATAATATTATTTATTTTCATTTTTTGATTATAAAGTTAATCAATAAATAATATTGAAATTAATAAATAAAATTTTTTCCACAATTTTTCATAAAATTATTATTTTCTGTTACAATAATATTTTACTTTAATTTTTTATTATTAAATTTTATTAATAAATAATATAAAAATTAATAAATAAATTTTTTTCGAATTTTCTATTATAAAATAATTATTTTCTGTAATAATATTATTTAATTTTCGTTTTTGATTATTAAAGTTAATTAATGAATAATATAAAATTTAATAAATAATTTTTTTGACATTTTTATCATAAAATTTATTATTTTCCATTATAATGTTATTTTAATTTAATTTTTATTATTAAGGTTTATTAATAAATAATGTAAAAATTAATAAAAAATTTCGAATTTTATCTTATAAAATAGTTATTTTTGTTATAATATTATTTTATTTTTATTTTTTATTATTAAAGTTAATTAATAAATTATATAACAATTAATAAATAAATTTTTTCGAATTTTATGTTATAAAATAATTATTTTCTGTTTATTATTAATAATTTAATGATAATATTCTAATTTTTGTGTAATTATAAAATATATTTTTTATTATAATTTCTTTTTAATTACTTTCTGAAAATAATTATCATATTTTTTGGTTGAACTAGGCTAACAGGAATTTTCTATCTCGTAAACTTAATCTACTGGAGATGTAGCATCTGACGGCTGATGATGCCTTACAGACAATGCAGCTCTATTAGGTCTTGATAACTGGAGATATTAGAGGACATGTCACATTGCTAACTGCTCTTGTGAAAAAGTGGAGGTCGGAGACACATACCTTCGTATTGTCAGTGGGTGGGGTTACGGTGACATTCGAAGACGTGCCACAAATATGGGCTTTAGCAGCGCCAAAATTTGTAACGCTTTAAAATTGTTCTCTGAGATGATTTTAGACAACGGTTTTTTAAAGTGTTGCTGCTGAAATTTAATTTTTCACTAGGTTATAGCAAGAAAATAAAACTGTTCTCTTTGACTATTTTAAAGAACGGTTTTATAACCGTTACAATGATTTGTTTTTAGGCAACGATTTTTTATTGTTGTTTAAATATTTGTACAAAGGATACGCATAAAAATCATTGCCAATATTATAACACTTTAAAACCATTCTATTAGATTATTTTAGAGAACGATTTTTACAATGTTATTGTTGAAGTTCAATTTTTCAATACGTTATAGCAACAAAATAAAACCGTTCTCTTTGACTATTTTAAAGAACGATTTTATAACCATTACATCAATTTTTTTATTAAGAAATAAATTCTAATGTTGTTTAAATAATTTAACAATTATTACTTATGGAGAAAATAAATTTAAAACAAATATTAGTTTTTGTTCCATTCAACTTCCGCTCTAAAATTTAACATATAATTTTATTATAATTGAATATTTTGCATAATTTTAGTGATCGAAAAAAATAAGAAAAGAATTGTACAATTTAATTTAAGTAACTTTTATTATGAAAAAGTTATGACTTATTTTATTAATATGAACTCTTTATTTTTAGAATTAATCAATTTAGAGTAATTAAATTAGTTTTATTAATATTTAGAGTTAAATTAATTAATATTTTTGTGTAATTTTTATAATTGGTTATTTTACATAATTTGTAATTAAAAAATTTAATAATAGAAGAACTATATATAATTTAATTTAAGTAATTTCTATTATGAATAAATTATGGTTTATTTTATTAATTCGAGTTCTTAGAAAAATATTTTATTAAGAATAATTAAATTGATTTTTATAAATACTTCAAGTTTAAATCAATTAATATTTATGTATATTTTTTATTATAATTAGTTATTTTATATAAATTAAAATTAAAGGTTTGGTAATAGAAAAATTATGAAAAGTTATATCATTTAATTGGAATAATTAATATTTTTGAATTTAAAATATATTTCACAAAATGTGATTAATATGTTTATTTTATAATTTAAAATTAGAAATAATTATTTGAGCTCATTGATATATTAATGAATAAAATTTTATGTTCGAAAAAAAATCTTTACAGTATTATATTTAAATTTTAAATTATTATTCTATCTCAAATATTTTATAAAATTATTATATTACTTGTATGTATTTTATCCTAACTCTAAATTCCCAAATAAAATCCTAATTTTATAATCTCTAACCCTAACATAATGTAAATATACACACATACAGAAGGGGAAAAAGAGAGAAGGGGAAAACAGAGAGGGGGAAACAAGAGAAAAGGGGGAGCTCGAGAAGGGGGGGATCAGAGAACGGGAAGGAGAGGAGAGGCGCTGCTGGTGGTGACCACAGCCACCGTCACCGCTAACCTTGAGGGAAAAACAAAAGTGAGAGAGAGACACGCACAGAACGTGCGACGCGAGGAAGAGAAGGAGCTCATTTTCGTTGCCGCCGTCGCCGCGCCTTGCCGTTGCTATCATTGATGGAAGCCTCCGCTGTCGCTGGAAGGAACCAAACAGGGAGAAGAGATCGCTGTTGATGCTGCCGCCGAGAGGAAGGAAGAGACGCGTGTGAGAAAGTAACGCAACAGAGGAGGAGCCATTCCTCTGGCGCAACCTTTGGAATTCCTGGTCGCCGCCATCGTTCATGGTGAGTTGATTGTGCCCTAGCTACCAGAACCACCATTTCTGAACTCTTATTACTCTGTAACAATCCTATAGATCAGGCAAGTCAATTTTTCATTGTGAATCCTTTTTTTTCAAATTGTGTTCTGTGTAGCTTGTAGGAACATGTGGTTTCATATGAGGCTAGATTATAAGTTTCAGGTTCAAGTCTCATCTTGATTGTCTCATGTAAGTTTTTCAGTTTCAATACTATTATTAATTTATAATTAAAAGAGTATTTATTTTAGTGGTGTCTACATGCGAGGAGGCATAGGTAACTCAGTGAGATTTTTTTTATGAAAATACTACCTTATAGGTTTTTCATTATTTCTTATTTGAAAAACTTCACGTGTGTCAATTATTTCGATACACCTGCCATCATAGCTGAGGTGAATTCTCATTTTATTTTTGTGTGAATTGTACTTGTATTGCTGCATCTTTCTGCTTTTTGATTTAGATGATGATAATGAAATTATGATCATGAAGTAATGATCATGTGAATATTTGATTAATGTGTGGTATGGTAGAATGCTATTCGCGAGAGATACAAACGGTACACCCCTAATGCCGGAACATTTGAATTGTGTAAAGCAATTTGTCATAAGTTGAAGGGTTAGCTGATTTATGCACTTTAAGTTTTTGTGTTTTGGTTACTTTGGTTAATTTTTTTTACTGATTTTTTGAGATGGGGTTTATGTGGCTTTTGACAATTTTCCTGAATTTTTATTGCAAAGGAGAATGGAATTACATATACTCCTGATTAGATTGTGGTAAGCAATGGAGCAAAGCAGAGTATTGCTCAGGCAATGATTGTAGTTTGTTCTCCTGGCAATGAGGTATGTAATGGCTCTTTACCTTACTTGCGAAGACATTATACTAGTTAAAGAAAAATGGTGAGTGTGCTTTAAATTAGTGTTGAAATATAGGGTTAGGGGATAAAATTGACTTCACCATTTAATATCTTGTTTCTCATTGCTTTCGAGCTTTTGAGGGAGAAATTTCTCTTGTGAGTCAAAGACCAAACAAAGGGTTGCAATAAATTTGTGTTAGTTTTTCTTATAGATCAGAGATCTTTAGATAAAGTATAAGAACTTTTTAGGGTTTTCTTTCTGAATTAGTTCATCTAATTGCTTTTTGATTTGTTCTTTTGTTTATCAAAACTCTTTTTTTCCTTCTTGAATTGAATGTGGATTGTAGAAGTGTGTGAATTGAATTGTGTTGTCTTTTTTCTTCTACAGGTGTAATTCTTGTCTTTTTTTTATCTTTCTTTTCTGTTCTTCTCTTCTAACTCTCTCAAAGGACCTCTATACTCTGACATAGAGAGTCCTTTTCTTTTTTTCTTCTTGCATTCTTCTTTCTTATTTATGAGTAGGAACAAAGAGGACTTTAAGGAGGCGTTTACAACAAGTAAGAGCACAGTACTTTGGAGGAAACCTCTCAGAGCTTTTTGAACAAGAAACTAAAAATACAAACATGGCAGCCAATCCTAATGGTGGAGGAGACGCAAGGAAGGTCCTAGGTGACTTCACTGCACCCACTTCTAACTTTTATGGAAGAAGCATGTCTATATCTGCCATTAGTGCAAATAACTTTGAGCTAAAGCCTCAACTGGTCACTTTAGTTCAAAAGAACTGTCAGTTTCATGGACTTCCACAGGAAGATCCCAATAGATTCATCTTTGATTTCTTGCAGATCTATGATACTGTCAAGACTAATAGAGTGAATCCAGAAATTTACAAGCTTATGCTTTTCCCCTTTGTTGTAAGGGACAGAGCTAGGTTATGGCTAGATTCTCAGCCTAAGAAAAGCCTAGACTCTTGAAAAAAGGTGGTCAATGCATTCTTGACCAAGTTCTTTCCACCTCAGAAGCTGAGCAAGCTTAGGGTGGAAGTTCAGATCTTCAGGCAGAAAGAGGGTGAATCTCTCTATGAAGCCTGGGAGAAATACAAGCAACTGATCAGAAAGTGCTCTCTGTAACGGCCTAGCCCCGAAGAAACGACGCTTTTTCGGGATCAAACGGAATTTTTACAGAATTTTTAGGAATTTCTATGCATATAAGCACCTCCACTGCACAGGTGCTGCGTCATCAAGCTGCTGAGTCAGCAGCTTGATTGCACAGGACACCTCTCCTAATCTAAGTAGGCACGTCACAAAGAGTTGCGTTTTTGAGCCACTTCGGGCCCAAATTTCAAAATTCTGATTTCCGTGGTTAGTCTCTATGTGACGAGCCGGTCACGAATTTCGAGAGAAAAATTATATTAATATAATATTCATATATTATTATTTTATTCAGAATATTATATTATTATCTTCTCTACTGTGATTAATGTTGATCTATGTTTAGTAATATAATAACTGAGCTTGAAATCTACCGGTAACGGATAATACCGGCATTCTTAGATGAACTTAGCACTGCTAATGCTTCATCATATATCTTTTATTCTTATGATTATCCAGTTACTAGTGTCATTTACACTAAGTAACTTAATGTTTATCCATTAGTAGTGTAATTACTTAAGTTCTAATACATCTAGCTTTAGTAATTATCCTTTTCTGAGATATTTTGACAAGTAACTTTTGGATAATCATCATCCAAAAGCCACGGCCTCCCTAGGACAGCTTGGCTATCATTTTTGTTTTTGGAAAAGCTTAGAACACCATGAAAGAAAACCATGAAGCTTCCATGAACACCTGAGCTACTTTCTCCGTTCTTTCTCAAACCGAAACCCCTATCAAAAATCTAATCTTACCAAAGTGTTCACCTCTTCCTCCTCTTCATTTCTATGTCACTTTTCATGGAGTAAATCAAGGTATGAAGGCTGCTCCTCCTCCTTGAAGATTCGGCCATGGTGGTTCCTTAAGTTAATGATGTTTTCTTCATGTTCTTTCTTAGGATCTCTTATTCAATCACCAAAAGCTCCAAGAAAACGTGATTTCTAGTTACCTTAAGGTGAGGAAAATCTTCTTTTCATCATCATGAAGCTTCAGCCTTCATGGTTCATAAGATTCTAAAGTTGTTTTTGATGTTAAAATAGGCATAAAAGTGCTTCTGGAAGCTTGTTTTTAGTGCAATCTTGGACAGCAGCAAAGGAGGTAAGGTTTGGTAAATTAATCAATGGTTGGCTATGTTCTTGAAGTGTTAAACCAGATCTTGTTGCTTGAGATTTGATTTTGGGTGTATGTGTGAGGGTTTGATCATGGAAACTTGTTGTTTAATGCTTGAAAATCATGTTATGATGGTTTTGAAGTGGCTGTTGGTGCTGCTGGAAAACGTGACATTCCAGCCATGAAAATCATGATTTTTGATGCTTATTTGATGTGTATTTGATGGCTGAAAAGTTTCTCTTTGGTTTGATAAAAATCGGGTTCAAATCGATTTCCGAAAAGATTGAAAAACTAGTTGAAAATCAAGCAGAAATCTGATGAACTTTTGGAAAAAAAATGTTTTTGGTTTTTGGAAGAACATGAAAACGTGTATTCAAGGAGTTTTGGGGTCAAAATTCAATTATTAAAAAGTTTGGGGTTAAAAATTAATTAATCAAAAGTTGAGGGGCTAAAGTGCAAATATTAAAAGTTATAGGGGTCAAAGTGCAATTTCCAAGAAGTCCGGGGGTCAAAATGTAATTTTTGAAAGTTAAATAAAAATATTATTATTTTAATAATAAAATATTAATATATTATTTTATTAATAATAATAAAATATTGATAAAAAGACAGTTTTCCCTGAAAGCCTCAGGAAGGCAGATTTGAGTCCAGAATTCTCCAATTTCCTCTACTAAACACCTAAGAAAAGGTATAAGAGAAGATATAGAGGTATATGAGGTAAAGAAACAAGATTTTGAAACCTGTGTTTAAGTTAAAAAGAAAAGGAGTTAAAAGTGATATAGCTGTGTACCTAACCTTACAGAGTAAACAGAGAATTGTAAAATGAGCTTTCTGTGATGTTCTAATGCTTGATTTATGATGATTGCTAAGTGATGGAGAGTATGGTTATATGTGAATTATGAGCCTTCGGGCAATGCTTGTGAATGTTGTGCGGGGACGCCCGTATTGTGATGTTGCTTCCCAGACAAGCTGCGGTAGAGTAGTACCAGCCCTGCAAGCTGAATGCTTGGTAGAGGCCTGACTCGCATACCTGCGGTATATTGAGATTTTAGCAAATACCAGCCCTGCAAGTCGAGAGTACTTGGTAGAGGGTATGCGGTACTTAATCTGGGATTAAGTTCTGGGAAGGCCTTATCTGACCTGGAGGGTCGGATTGCGTCAGGTGCGGGTCGAAACCTGTAAATGAGCTCATTACCTGCAGTAGGGACAGACATGCATCATACTTATTTGTGCATTATTTATTGCTTATCTTCTTGTGTTCTTGTTCTATTCCTTGTTTGTTTGAGCATAACTGTGTGATTGCATATTAATGTGTGAATGTGCATTTACTTCCTATTTTCTCCCTTGTTCATGTGTTAGTTTATGTTGCTGTTAGGTACATATTACTCTATATTTATTTATACTTCTATGACCACGGACATTATAAATGAACTTAACTGTAAACCCTGACCTTACTAAGAACTCCCCAGTTCTTACCCCTTACACCTCTACTGATGGACACGGGAGTCCTATTCTACGAGATTGATCCACCGTACATCCACGAGGACCCGGTGCGTGGCGAGTATTACATCTACTGTGCGGTACCTTGTATCCGTAATTATGTAGTTCGTGGTAGACCTTTCCAGTACCCTATTAGGACAGCATACTTTAATCCTGATGCACCCTATGACTTTCCTTTATCTTGGTTACACCCCGGCGGACCTGGGATACCTCATCCTGATGAGCAGATGCCACCTCCACCTGACTATCCTCCTCCACCTAAACCTCCTCTACCTGATGAGCCTATACCTGCCCAGCATATCCATGAGTCACCTCCTGCACCTTTTGTCCTTGATGAGTGGGGTGTTCCTGTGTTGCCACCCGAGCTTGATCCTTTACCTGAGCCGATCGAGCCTCCTGTCTTTGATGAGCAGCAGGGACATGAGTATGATCAGATCATGGAGGTGCCACCTCCTTCTCCAGACTGTATTTTGTTTGGTAGCTATCCTTTTATGGTTCCTGCGGCCAGCAGTGGTTCCTCTGCTATCACTCTGGCAGAAGAAGAGGACGAGGAAGAAGAAGATCCAGAGGAAGATTCTAACTTCATAGTTATCTCCTCTGACAGCGATGACGATGAGCCAGGCGAGGCGCCAGCAGGCGAGCATCACCATTCGCCCGGTGATTTTCCGTGAGGTACTCTGGACCAGGATTGAGGAGACTTTTTGAGACGCCTAGTCTAACTTCAGTACATTAGAGTGTCTCCCTCACTTTTGTTAGCATGATTAGAGGGAATAGGCATATCATAGAGTTAGGCTAGCCTGGGTGCCAACTTAGGGGCTTTTGGTCAGGCCAGGCCCTGGGGCGTCTTATGTACATATATGTATATACTATATGAGTCACTGACTTAGGGGTGCTGTACTATAGCACTATGCTTATATAACTGAGCCACTTCTGTAACATGATGTATATTATAGTGTGTTGTTCCATATTTTGTTATCTTTTGTCTTATGTATGTGAACGTTTAATTATCCCTTGATATATGGAAGGTATGCGACTTTAAATTATTCTTGTTAAAAAAATTTTACTTGTAAAATTCGCGGGGTTTTAACAATGTACAGGCTTATATTTATTAATTAATAATACAAAAAGGAAAAAAACAAGTTGGTAACATTCGATTTCTAGTATGATCTAGATATGCTAGAAGTTGGGTCGTTACACTCTCCCAACATGATTTCAAACTGGACCATGCTAGATATCTTTTATGATGGCCTTTCTGAGATATCCAAGATGGCATTGGACCACTCTGCTGGTGGTTCACTCCACTTGAAGAAAACGCTTGAAGAGGCGCAGGAACTCATTGACATGGTTGCTAACAACCAATTCATGTACACTTTTGAGAGGAACCCTGTAAACACTGGGGTAGCTCTGAAGAGAGGAGTCCTAGAGATTGACACTCTGAATGCCATATTGGCTTAGAACAAGATCCTGACCCAACAAGTCAACATGATCTCTCAGCATTTGACTGGATCACAAGCTGCAGCTGACAGCACTCAAGAAGCCTCCCATGAAAGAAAGGCATATGATCCAGATCAACCCATGATGGATGAGGTTAACTATTTGGAAAATCCCAATAATGAGCCCTATGGAAACACCTACAACTCATCATGGAGGAATCATCCCAACTGTTCATGGAGGGATCAACAGAAGCCCCAACAAGGCTTCAATAACAATCAAGGTGGAAAAAACCAGAATAGGTTTAATAATAAACCATTTCCATCTTCTCAGCAACATATGGAGACTTCTAAGTAGAGCCTTTTTGACCTATCCACTATAGTCTCCAATCTCTCCAAGACCACTCATAGTTTCATTGCTGAAACAAGATCCTCCATTAGAAATTTGAAGGTACAGATTGGTCAGCTGAGTAAGAGAATTCCTGAGACTCCTCCTAACACTCTTCCCAGTAACACTGAAGTAAACCCAAGAGAAGAGTGCAATGACATCACTGTAGAAGTTGAGGCCGAAACTGAAAAGGAGAAGCTGGCATTGAACACCAACAAGGGAGTAGCTGGGCGTTCAATGCCCAAAGAGGAGCAGTTATTGGCATTGAACGCCAGCAATAGGTTAGAGGCTGGGTATTCAACGCCCAAAGAGGGACAACTCCTGGTGTTGAACGCCACAATAGGAGTAGCTGGGCGTTCAATGCCCACTAAGGATCCCCTTGTTGAAGAATTGAAGGAAACCAAGGCTCATGAAGAAACTATAAAGGTTTCCTTAAATGCCTTGTTGCAAATTATAGACTCTGAAAAATACTCCTCATCTGATGAGCAAGAGGAAACTAGGGAAGAGCAAATTGCTTGGTACCTAGGGATTTTGATGAAGCTGAATGCTAAATTATTTGGAACAAAGACATTGGAGGAAGAAACTACCTCTGAAGCTGTCGGATCCTAAACGCTTCCTAATTCCCTGCACCATAGGGACAATTACTTTTAAGAAGGCTTTATGTGACCTAGGGTCAAGCATAAACCTCATGCCTCTCTCTGTAATGGAGAGGTTGGGAATCTTTGAGGTGCAAGCTGCCAAGATCACATTGGAGATAGTAGACAAGTCACTAAAAAGGGCGTATGCCCTGATAGAGGATGTTTTAGTAAGGGTTGAAAACTTTTACATCCCTGCAGATTTTATAATCTTAGATACTAGAGAGGACGAAGATGAATCCATCATCCTTGGAAGACCTTTCCTAGTTACAGCCAATGCCATAATTGATGTGGCAAAAGAAGAGCTAGTTCTGCAATTATGGGAGGATCACATCTTATTCAAGATGCCCAAACCCAACTCCTTCCCTAAGGGAGAGACAACTGTACAACACTTAATGTTCCAACTCTCTCTCTCTCTCTCTCAGTGCAAAGCTATACAAAGCCCCCAAGCACCAAATCTAAGTTTGGTGTTCAGGACCCATTATCAAGCATTGAGAATAAGAATACTAAGAAGAAGGTACCTAAAGGCTAGAGGGATAAGAAAATCCCCACTGAAGGCCTCTCACCTAGCATGAGAGTTGTCTTCATAGACAGCCCAGTGATTCTGCACACTATGAACAAGATCCTGTCCCTAGAACAAGTGAAACTCATCCATGAGAGCACAGGGAAGAAGTTCACTGTAAGGGATGACATTCTGAGCCCCTATTCATCTCCGTAAAGGAGCTAACCATCAAGCTAGTGACGTTAAAGAAGCGCTTGTTGGGAGACAACCCAACCATAACTAGAGTCTTCCTATTTTTCCTTAAGTTTATTTATCTAATATTAGTTTATTTTCATAATTGTTTCTTTAAGTTTTGATCATGTGCAGTAGTTAGAACAGAGACAGAGACATTCAGTGATGGAAGTAGAACACCCTGGAGTACCCCCTAGCTGGTGTTGAACGCCAGCCAGGGAGCAGAGGCTGGGCGTTCAACGCCCAAGAAGGAGCAAGAAGCTGGCGTTGAACGCCAACCATGGAACAGAGGCTAGCGTTCAACGCCCTATATGGAGCAAGAAGCTAGCGTTGAATCCCATCTAGGGAGTAGAGGCTGGGCGTTCAACGCCTACAAGGGGGCAGGGAATTCGAATTCCCTAGCCTCTCAGGATTAGTGGGCCCCACAGAATCTCCACCTATCCCACATTCTTCTCTCTTTTACTTTCCCTCTTCTCCATATACACTCTTTCCCATACACCCTCAACCAATCACATCTATATCACTTTTTTCTCTTCCCAACACCCTTCATCACTACCATCCATCCATTCCCACCAATCCCACCCACTTCAAATTCAAAATATTTCCCACCCAATTCCCCCACCCCATAACCGAACCCTAACACACACCCCCTATAAATACCCCCCTCCATAACCCCTTCATAACTATACATACAAAACTCTCATACAACATAAGCCCACACTTGGCCGAATCCATCTCTCCCTCTATCCCCACTATTTTTTTATTCTTCTACTTTATTCTTCCCTTTTGTTCATATTTGCTCGAGGACGAGCAAAGATTTTAAGTTTGGTGTTGGAAAATCCTTGCGTTTTTGCTTTACATTCACACTTATGGCACCCAAAGTCAGAAAATCCTCTAGAAAGAGGAAAGAAAAGGCCATAGCTTCTGCCTCCGAACCTTGAGAAAGGGAAAGATTTCTTACTAAGGCTCATCTAGTCCACTTCTATGAAGTAGTGGCAAAGAAGAGGGTGATTCCTGAAGTCCCCTTTAGGCTAAAAAAGAATGAGTACCTGGAGATCCAACAAGAAATCTGGAGAAGAGGTTGGGAAGTTCTGACGAACCCTATCCCGGAAGTTGGAATCTTAATGGTGCAAGAGTTTTATGCCAATGTGTGGGTCACCAAAAATCATGATACTAGTGTGAACACACACCCCAAAAATTGGCACACCATGGTCTGAGGGGTCTCTTAGATTTTAGTCCGAAAAGTGTAAGGTTGGCGCTCCATCTACCATTAATGCAAGGAGACCCACACTCTTACACTAGAAGAGTCAATTTTGATCAAAGGATGGACCAAGTCCTTTCATACATTTGTTTGGAAGGAGCATAGTGGAGAAGGAATGCTCACGGCAAGCCTATCCAACTAAGAAGGCTTGACCTTAAGCCCGTATCTAGAGGATGGTTGAAATTTATCCAACGCTCTATTATCCCTACTAGCAACCAGTCTAAAGTGACCATTAACCTAGCCATCATGATTCACTGCATCATGCTTGGGGATGAGGTGGAGGTACATCAGGTGATGCCTCAAGAGCTGTATAAGGTGGCAGAAAAGACCTCCACTCAAGCAAGGTTGGCATTCCCTCACCTCATATGTCACTTATGCAATTTAGCTAGAATTGTCATAGAAGGAGACATCCCCATTGAAGAGGACAAGTCCATCACTAAAAGAAGGATGGAGCATGTTAGAGAATGGGCACATGAACCACAGCAGAAGCATGTGGAGCTGCCTCAACAAGAAATTCCTGAGCCTCACCAAGGGATGCATTTTCCTCCCCAAGGATATTGGAATCAACTAAATACTTCTCTAGGAGAATTAAGCTCTAACATAGATCAGCTAAGGATGGAACACCAAGAGCATGCCACCATCCTCCATGAAATAAGAGAAGATCAAAGAGCTATGAGGGAAGAGCAACAGAGACAGGGGCGTGACATAGAAGAAATCAACCGCTCCAATGGATTCTCTAGAGGAAGTAGTAGCCACCGTCACTAAGGTGGTCACGCTCCATATCCCCTTTGTTTATGTTATTTTTCTGTTTTCCATTGTATTTCATTGTTTGTTCCCTGTTTCTAAGTGCATGATCATCCTTTGTTTTGTCTTAAGCTATGAAATATTCCATGCATCTTTCACCATACTTAAAAGAAAAATTTTATTTGAAAAAGAGAAGTAAGATGCATGAACTCGAGTTACATAATAAGAATAGTCCAATTAATTGATGTGGTGGCATTACTTTTACTTTCTGAATGCATGAATCAACAGTGCATATTTGATGTTGAAGTAAAGTTTGTTGGTTCTTGAAAGAATGATGGAAAAGGCAAAGTATTATTGGTGATCTGAAAAATCTAATTATTGATTCTTGAAGCAAGAAAAATTAGCAAAAAGAAAGAAAAAGAGAAAAAAATGAAAAAAAAAGGGAGAAAGAAATAGAAAAAGCCAATAGCTCTTAAAACCAAAAGGCAAGAGTAAGAGAGAAAAAAAAAGCCAATGGCTCTTTAAACCAAAAGGCAAGAGCAAGGGGTCCAAGGCTTTGAGCATCAATGGTTAGAAAGGCCTAAAAAAAACAAAATCTTAGCCAAAAAAGTTCAAATGAGCTCCTCCCCCTAACTAAATGCTTGTGGTGTGAACGTGTCAAGTGAAAAGCTTGAGATTGAGCAGTTAAAGTCATGATCCCAAAAGCAAAAGAGTGTGCCTAAGAATTCTGGACACCACTGGCTGGGGATTCTAGCAAAGCTGAATCACAATCCTAAAGGGTTCACCCAGTTAAGTGTCTATGGCGTTTATGTATCCGGTGGTAATATGGGAAAACAAAATGCTTAGGGTCACAGCCAGGCTCTAAAAGAAGCTGTGTTCAAGAATAAAAAAGAACTAAATTAAGAGAGACAATAATATCATCCGAATTTTAAATTTCTAAAGACATTTACACTTCTGAGCCTCAAAGGATAGTGAGATGCCAAAACTGTTTAGAAGTAAATAGTTAGAAGCCCCGCTCATCAATTGGAACTGAGCTTCATTCAAAAACTCTAAAATTCATTGTATCCTTCTCTTCTTCCTGAACCTACTTTGTTTTTGGTTGCTTGGGGACAAGCAACAGTTTAAGTTTGGTGTTCTGATGAGCGGATATTTTATACGCTTTTTGTCATCATTTTCATATTGTTTTAGTTATGTTTTGTTTAAGTTTTCTTATGTCCTCATACGTTTTAGTGCAAAATTCACATTTTTTATTCTAATTTGAGTTTTTTTATTTTATGGTGATTTCAGGTAATTTCTGGCTGAAATTGAGGAGCTTTGGCAAAGTCTGATTCAGAGGCAAGGAAAGCGTAGTAGATGCTATCAGATTCTAACCTCCGTGCACTCAAATGAGCATTTCTAGAGTTGTAAAGGTCCAAATGATGCGTTCTTAATGGCATTAGAAAGAAAAGTTCCAGAGCTTTCTAGCAATATATAATACTTTATACTTTTCTTCGAAGGAGCCCGCCCATACTGGGCGTTGAACGCCAAGGAGCTACCCCCTGGCTGGCGTTCAACGCCCCAAGGAGACAAGCCAGCGTTGAACGCCCAAGAACCATCCCATTCCTGGCGTTCAATGCCCACCAAGACACAAGGCAGTGCCAATCACCCCCTAATGGGCATTCAACACCCATTCCTCAAAGTTAGACGCCAAGCTCAGCTCAAGTACTCAACCAAAGTGGGTCCAAGGATGGATTTTTGCACCTCTAGTCTATTCTGTCATACTTTTTTGTACTTCTTAATTATTAGATTAGTATTTAAAGGAGAAGATCACCCATGTTATCATCTTCTGCCTCATCTTTACCTTTTCACGTTTTATTTTCTGTAGAGCATGAGCAACTAAACCTCCTAAGTTAAGATTAGGAGCTCTGCTAATTCTCATGGATTAATAATATTACTGTTCTATTTTAATACACATTTGATTTTATTCTCTTGTGCATTTTCGTTCTTTATCTCATGAATTGAGGGTGACCCGTGACAATCATCCTTATTCTACAAGGGTTCTGTGTGAGTCATGCCCGGATAGCATTGAACCACAAGCTAGATAATGCACTGCGGATTCCAAGAGCGTGCTTGGGCGACTTTGGATATGTGACATATAATCCCGTTGACCGTGAGTTACTGAGGTTTCTGTGACATTAAGACTAGAGTATGAGAAGTAGCATTCCCTGATCAGAAGATCCGACCTTGTCTGTGGCGTTTTGAGTAGGATCGCGAAGGGGAGTGGATTGCTTAGGTCTTCACCTTCGAATATAGTAGGAAGCCATGAGTTAACTTGATGAGGACGCTACATGTGTTGCTCGGATATAGTGGACTGCTATGGTTTAGAAGAGACTAGCTTGATGAGGATGCTACATGAGTTAGTCAATTACGGCTGCCATTGAATGAATCGTTCGTTGTTGAAATAGACAGTAAGAAAAGTAAATCCGGAAAGAATACCCATCTCTAAAGCCTTAACTAATTATCCACCATTGCTTTTACATAAATCTGGTATTTTGTTCTTTATTATTTTGTTTATGCTTCTTAACAAACAACCATATTTTCTAATCACCTGACTAAGATTTACAAGATAGCCATTGCTTGTTCAATCCGAAAATCTTCGTGGGATTCGACCCTCACTCACCCGAGGTATTACTTGGAGGACCTGGTGCACTTGCCGGTTCAGTTGTGCGGAGTTCAATTTCGCGCACCACGTACGCGTGACGAGCGTCATGTGCTACAATTAAGGGAATTCGCTAGGGGCAATTTTTGGGCTGATTTTGACCCAGTTTCAACACCGAAAATGAAGACAATACACGGGGAATAGAGCTGGGATAGAGACACTTTACACTTGAGCTTAGTTTTTGAGTTTTAAAATTCTAGTGAGAGAAACTCCTACTTCTCTCTAGGGTTTTTGGTTTTCTTAGTTTATTTTCAGTTGGATTTTGAGAGAAATTACTGTTACCTTTATTTTCTAGTCATTTTCCTTATAATTTTCCTCTTTAATTCCTTTAGCACTCTTTCCAATTTGGTTACTTGAATTCATGTTTAGATCTTGTTACTCTTGAATTTTGTTAATGCATTGAGTTATTTTCATATTTATTATGATTGCTTGTTTTGTTATTGCTAATTATTCATAGTGGTAATTTGAGTTCAATAATTTTCCTAGTTTTTATCATGTCTTTTATCTATGCTCACCATGTGTTTGAGGAAATGTCACCCATAATCATGGAGTAGATTTCCTTACTTGGTTTGGGGGTGAGTAATTGGAGCCACTTGAATTATTATATTCAAGTGTTGATTGGTAATTGACAATTATTAATTAGCTTGAAACTCACCAACTCTAGTTCTTCTCTATGAACTGACTAGGACTTGTGAGCTAAACTTAATTGTTTCACTTGACTTTTCTTCAATCGTTAGAGGATAACTAAGTGAGAGCAATGAGCCTTTACCATCACACTTGGGAAAGACAATGAGGATAGAAATTCCGATTCTCACCTCTAACCAAGACTTTTTATATTGGTTGATTATGAACCCTTACTAGTTATCTATTGCTCTAATTTTTAGTTATTTATTTTTCTTGTTCTCAACTCCGAAAATCTCCAGGTAAATCCTAACCAATAAATTGCATCTTGTGTCAACTCCTAGGAAAATGACTCGGGATTTTACTCCCAGTTATTGAATTTATTTATGACACACATTTTAACTCTAACTAGCGGAAATCTCATCGGTTAAGACTATACTTGCGACGTTGATTTGGAAAAACCCTTTTGGTAATTCTTGACCGACGTTTATCCGCTTGTCAAGTTTTGGTGCCGTTGCCGGGGAGTTGCATATGTGTGTCTTATTATTGGTTAGTGTAAATATATCCATATTTGCATAATTGCATCTTTTATTTGTGTGCTTTTTGGTTATTGGTAGTATTTATTAGTTAATTTGCTTAATATATTTTGTTGCCATGAGCTCTATGTTTCTTTTATTGAATAACGCGTTCATTACCAGATCTGAGCTTAGCCCTATTTGATCCCAAAATTGAAAGAACCGTATCACAAATTCGGCAAGCTCGGTGTCGGTTAACCTCCGAGGGTGGTGAAGGGGTTTTCCCCAATTCACCAACTTACCCGAGGTTGAATCTGAGGCGTCATTTGAGGAAGAAACTAACTTCTTTCCCACTAAATATATTGACGTCTCTTCCATTGATTTAGGTACCGATACTATGGCCGCTCGTATAAGGATCATTCTCAAGGAGGCGGGAGCTCTGGATTTCACTCTCCAACCATTTCAAACGCGTCATCCGAATTCGAATGCCGATTTTGAGCTAAAGACCTCATTGATTAATCTACTTCCTATGTTCTATGGTCTACCCGCTCAAGATCCCATCAAGCACCTTAGAGACTTTCAAACGGCTTGTTCCACTGCTAGGCGGTATGGTGCGGATGAGGTTGCCATTTGGTTATATGCTTTCCCATTTTCACTTGAGGAAAGGTCAAAGGAGTGGTTCTACACTCAACCCAAGAATGTTGCCACTAATTGGGATTTGCTTAGAAGAGAATTTTTGGACAAGTTCTTTCCACCGAAGGTCACAGATAGATTGAGGAAGAAAATCTCTTGTGTCATTTAAGGTGAATCAGAAACTCTCTATGAGTATTAGAAACGTTTTACGAAGCTCCTTGATTCGTGCCCCCATCACATGATTGACGAGTTGGTGCTTATTAGTTACTTTTTCCAAGTCATGAAGCCTCAAGATAAGGTCCTTTTGGATGCTTCGAGTAATGTCTCTATGACAAAGGACAAAACAGCGGCAGAAGTGTGGCAACTTATCATCGATTTAGCCGAATCTACCCAACATACAAGGCAAAGAAATAATCATCCCAAGGCTATTGCGAAAGTTTCTTCTAATACTGAGTCCGCCCTCACCAAGACTTTGGGAGAGATCACCAATATCCTCAAGCAATTCCAACTCAATCAACAACAACCCCCACCCCCTCCACAACAACAATGTCAACAGCTTGTCCCTCAAAGAGTATGTGGAATTTGTGCTTGTTATTCTCACTATATCGATGAATGTCCACAACTCCAAGAGGACAATACCTTGGTGGCTACCAATGCTTATTACAACCGTCCGAATCAAGGGTACTATCAACAAGGCGGTAACTATAATCAAGGTGATAACTACAACCGTGGTTGGCAAGATAATCCCAATCAAGGATGGAGAGACAACTACAACCAAGGAGGAAGAGACAATGGTGCTAACCAAAGGTGGAACAACAATTACCAACGCAAACGATATCAACAAAACCCTTCTTACCAATAACACAACCAAGGTCAAAGGTACCAACCACGTCACCAAAGGCAAGCTTAAGTACCTCAACTCACCCAACCACAAGTCCCTCAAATTACCTACCCTCCTTCTTCCTCCAACCAAGATAAAACCCTTTACAGTATTCTTCAAGGGTAAAAGGAACGTCAAACTACACTTACCTCTAGCCTCACCGGTCTCACCTCTATTCTCCAAGATTTTATATCCCGTATGGACCAACCATCTACTTCCAATTCTCAACCTTCAAGCTCTAGTGCACTTCTCTCTCAACCCTTACCTAACTCCAAGGGTGGAATCAATGCCATCACCTCGAGGTCCGGCACTACATTGCAAGAGAAGAGTCCCGAGGAGCCAAGCTCAAGAGAAGCCATTCAAGATGAAGATGTTGTTGAGGTAGAAGATGTCGAAGATAAGGATGAGGTACAAGAGGCGGTTAAAGGAGAAGTTGCTCAACCAAGGTATGGAGTTTCTAAGAAAGAAAATATTTCAAAAGAGGCTATTCCAATTCCTTTTCCACACCTAACTAGGAGGACTAAAAAGCAAGTGGAGCTAGATCCTAAGACGGTGGATATCTTCAAAAAGGTCGAGGTAACTATTCTCCTTTTTTATGCTATTCGCGAAGTTCCTAAGTATGCTAAGTTTCTAAAGGATTTGTGCATGAATAAAGAGAATATTCAAGATTTAGAAACTATTCATTTGGGTAGCTTGATGCACCACTATTTTATGATATATTTTGGCCTGAATTGAGTAGGTTTGTGTCAACTAATCTCACACTTCATCATTGAAATTGCATGTTTTTCATTTCCTTCCTAATTTTGTGTTATGATTGAAAACTTGCTTCCTAGGCCTTTAAATTGTCAATTTTTAATTCTCCTTTATTACCATTCGATGCCGTGATGTGTTTGTGAGGTGTTTTCAGGTTTACAGGGTATGAATGGCTTAAAGGATGAAGAGGAGGCATGTCAAAGTGAAAGGAACACAAGAAACTAAGGAGCTGAGCAGTGAGGAGTGATGCGCACGCATGGCTGATGCGTACGCGTGAATTGGTGCATCATACAGTGACGCGTATGCGTGACAACCGCAGAAGTCCAGCGACGCGTCACAAAGCGTCACGTGCTACACTCATCAGAACTCGCTGGGGCGATTTTTGGGCTATTTTAGACCCAGTTTTCAGCCTAAAAACACAGACTAGAGGTAGGGGGCAAGCTGAGACAGAAGATACATTCACTTTCACTTAGTTTTAGTTTTAGTTTTTGAATTTTGGAGAGAAAACACTACTTCTTCTAGGGTTCTTAGCGTTCTTAGTTTTTGGCTTTTGATTGGATATTGAGAGAGCCGCTACTACCTTCAATTGAAGTCTTCATCATTATAGTTTGCCTTTCTATTACTCTACTCTTTGTTTTCCATTTAATTGCTTGTGGTCTTTGATGAGCGAATTCCTTGATGGTATAGAATTTCTCAAAATTAATTCTCGTTGCAAGTATAGTTCTACACCAACAAATAATCCTCCCAATAAAAAATTTGGTTGTCACAAGTAACAAACCCCAAATAAGAATTAACCGAAGTATTTAGACTACGGGTCGTCTCACAAGGAATTGCAATGAAGTGGTCAATTATTGGCTATGAAGGAATAAGGGGTTTGATTTATAAGAGGAGCAAGAAAAGTAAGTCAATTAAGTAATTAAAGAAGGCAAGGTAAAGAACTCTTAGCTAAGACTTAGGTAATTGAGATCACCATCCTTGTCAACAAATCAAATATTGATAACTATAAGGAACCGAGCTCATTAGGTCTACTCACTAAAGCCTTAAGTACGTAATGTCTACTCCTAGGCTTGGAGTACGTCAAACGGCTTGATCAACATGAATCCATAAGTCCCAACCTAGTTACTAATTAACTTAGTAGTAGGATAGAGTCAATGGTTATCAAATTGATCCCCAAGGGTTCTAGAATCACCAATTCAATGAAGCCCAATAACTCAAGATCACTCAATCCCCTTAGCCTAGGCTAAGGGTCAAGAGAACTACTCAAAAACTATAGGAAACATTCTATCAAACACCTAATGTGCAATAAAAATAAACATCACAAAATGTAAGAATTAAGGAAACCCGTAACTAACTTAAGCCAGAAATCAACAATGACAATAAAAATTAACATAAAGGAGACATGGAAACATAAAATTGTATTAAAAGAAATTGAGATCCAACAATTGTATTCACATAAAAGAGAGAAAAAAGAGAAATTAACACTACAACTAAGAGAATCAAGTAGTAGAAACAACAAATCATAAAGGAAACAAGATAAAAACATGAAATTGAATCAAGATCTACAAGAAATTAACCTAATCCTAACCTAATTCTAGAGAGAAGAGGGAGCTTCTCTCTCTAGAAAACTAACTAAAGGCTCATGTTGACTAACTAAGTGCCCCCTGGTGAACGAATTGTAAATCACACTTTTCACAACTCGTACCACTAACTAGCAAGTGCACTGGGTCGTCCAAGTAATACCTTACGTGAGTAAGGGTCGATCCCACGGAGATTGTTGGCTTAAAGCAAGCTATGGTTATTTTGTAATTTTTAGTCAAGAAATTAAAAACAAAAATGGTTGGGTTTATAAGAAGTAATTAACATAAAATAATTAATACTTGTTATGCAGTAATGGAGAACAGATTGAGGTTTTGGAGATGCTCTGTCCTCTGAATCTCTGCTTTCGTACTGTCTTCTTCTTCACGCACGCAGGTCTCCTTCCATGGCAAGCTGTATGTTGGTGGATCACCGTTGTCAATGGCTACCATCCATCCTCTCAATGAAAATGGTCCAAATGCGCTGTCACCGCACGGCTAATCATCTGTCGGTTCTCACTCATGTTGGAATAGAATCAGTTGATCCTTTTGCGTTTGTCACTACGCCCAACACTCGCGAGTTTGAAGCTCATCACAGTTATCCCTTCCCAGATCCTACTCAGAATACCACAGACAAGGTTTACACTTTCCGGATCTCAGGAATGGCCGCCAATAATTCTAGCCTTTACCACGAAGACTCTGATCATGAACCAAGAGGCTAAGAGATACACACTCAAGCTAGTGCAGATAGAATGGAGGTGGTTGTTAGGCACGCGTTCATAGGTGAGAATGATGATGAGTGTCACGGATCATCACATTCATCAGGGTGAAGTGCGAGTGAATATCTTAGAAATAGAAACAAGCGTGATTGAATGAAAAACAGTAGTAATTGCATTAATTCATCGAAACACAACAGAGCTCCTCACCCCCAATCATGGGGTTTAGAAACTCATGTCATTAGAAATACAATGTTTAGATGTAAAATGTCATGAGGTATAAAATAAATCCCTAAAAGTAGTTTTTATACTAAACTAGTAGCTAGGGTTACATAAGATGAGTAAATGATGCAAAAATCCACTTCCAGGCCCACTTGGTGTGTGCTTGGGCTGAGCATTGAGCTTTCATGTGTAGAGACTCTTTTTGGAGTTAAACGCCAGGTTGTAGCCTGTTTTTGGCGTTTAACTTTGATTTGCAACCTGTTTCTGGTGTTTAACTCCAGAATAGGGCAAGAAGTTGGCATTTGAACGCCAGTTTGCATCGTCAAAACTCGGGCAAAGTATGAAGTATTATATATTGCTGGAAAGCTCTGGATGTCTACTTTCCAACTCAATTGAGAGCACGCCAATTGGGTTTCTGTAGCTCTAGAAAATCCACTTTGAATGCAGGGAGGTCAGAATCCAACAGCATCTGTAGTCCTTTTTCAGCCTCTGAATCAGATTTTTGCTCAGGTCCCTCAATTTCAGCCAGAAATTACCTGAAATCACAGAAAAACACACAAACTCATAGTGAAGTTGAGAAATGTGATTTTTATTTAAAAACTAATAAAAATATACTAAAAGCTAACTAAATCATACTAAAAACTATGTAAAAATAATGCCAAAAAGCGTATAAATTATCCGCTCATCACAACACCAAACTTAAATTGTTGCTTGTCCCCAAGCAACTGAAAATCAAATAGGATAAAAAGAAGAGAATATACTATAAATTCCAAAATATCAATGAAACTTAGTTCTAATTAGATGAGCGAGACTAGTAGCTTTTTTGCCTCTGAACAGTTTTGGCATCTCACTTTATCCTTTGAAGTTCAGAATGATTGGCATCTATAGGAACTCAGAATTTAGATAGTGTTACCGATTCTTCTAGTTCAGTATGTTGATTCTTGAACACAGCTACTTTATGAGTCTTGGCCGTGGCCCTAAGCACTTTGTTTTCCAGTATTACTACCGGATACATAAATGCCACAGACACATAACTGGGTGAACCCTTTCAGATTGTGACTCAGCTTTGCTAGAGTCCCCAATTAGAGGTGTCCAAGGTTCTTAAGCACACTCTTTTTGCTTTGGATCATGACTATAACCGCTCAGTCTCAAGTTTTCACTTGACACCTTCACGCCACAAGCACATGGTTAGGGACAGCTTGGTTTAGCCGCTTAGGCCAGGATTTTATTCTTGTGGGCCCTCCTATCCACTGATGCTCAAAGCCTTGGATCATTTTTACCCTTGCCTTTTGGTTTAAATGGTTACTGGCTTTTTGCTCTTGCCTTTTGGTTTAAAGAGCTCTTGACTTTTTCTGCTTGCTTTTTTTTCTCTCTTTTTTTTCTTCTTTTTTTTTGCCATTTTTTTCGACAGCCTTTGCTTTTCACTGCTTTTTCTTGCTTCAAGAATCAATTTTATGATTTTTCAGATTATCAAATAATATTTCTCCTTTTTCATCATTCTTTCAAGAGCCAACAATATTATCATTCATAAACAACAAATTCAAAAGACATATGCACTGTTCAAGCATTCATTCAGAGAAACAAAAATTATTGTCACCACATCAAAATAATTAAACAAATTTCAAGGATGAATTCGAAATCATGTACTTCTTGTTCTTTTGTGATTAAAAATATTTTTCATTTAAGAAAGGTGATGGATTCATAGGACATTCATAACTTTAAGGTATAGACACTAATGATCATGTAAGAAAGACACAAACATAAATAAACATAAATCATAGAGAACGAAAACAGAAAAATAAATAGACAAGGAGATTAAGGAACGGGTCCACCTTAGTAAGGGTGGCGTCTTCTTCCTCTTGAAGAACCAATGGTGCTCTTGAGCTCCTCTATGTCTCTTCCTTGCCTTTGTTGCTCCTCCCTCATAGCTCTTTGATCTTTTCTAATCTCATGGAAGGTGCCATATGGTTATGAAAAATTAAAAAGCAGGGCTTTTTCCACACCAAACTTAAAATGTTTGCTCGTCATCGAGCAAAAAAGAAAGAAAGGAGGAGATGGAGATGTGTGGTGGGTTCAGCCAAGGGAGGGTGATAGTGTGTATGAGGGGTTTATGATGGATGGATGTGAATGGTGAAGAGAGTATGGAAAAGAGGGTGGGGTAGGTGGGGATCCTGTGGGGTCCACAGATCCTGATGGGTCAAGGACTTAGCATCCCTGCTCCATTGAGGCGTGCAAAATGCCCTTAGAGTGCAATCCTGGCGTTTAACGCCAGACTGCTGCTTGTTTCTGGCGTTAAACGCCAGCTTTTCCCCCTTTCTTGGCGTTGAACACCAACTTGGTGCTTGTTTCTGGCGTTAAACGCCAAGCTGTAGCCTGTTTCTGGTGTTTAACGCCAGCTTGATGCTTCTTTCTGGCGTTAAATGCCTGTCTGATGCTTCTTACTGGCGTTTAAACGCCAGTAAGTCTGTCCTCCAGGGTGTGCTATTTTTGATGCTGTTTTTTATTCTGCTTTAATTCTGTAGCTATTTTTATGACTCCACATGATCATCAACCTAAAGAAAACATAATATAACAATGGAAAATAAAATGAAAAAATAATTAACATAGATAAATAAGATTGGGTTGCCTCCCAATAAGCGCTTCTTTACTGTCAATAGCTTGACATTACTGAGCCTTATAGTTTGCAGTGTCTGTAAACCACGGAGCTTCCTGAATAGCAAACAATTGGTCATCCGGAAAGGTTTCAGAGATCTCAGTAAGAGGGAGGGATGCTCCTACTACTGGTTCTATCTGGGACAGATGATCAGCTACTTGATTCTCTGTCGCTTTTCTGTCTCTTATTTCTATATCAAACTCTTGCAGAAGCAACACCCATCTTATGAGTATGGGTTTTGAATCCTGCTTTGTGAGGAGATATTTTAGAGCAGCATGGTCAGTGTTATTCTTCTGTGCGTCATTCAAAACACGGCTAGCATAGTAAATGACGTGCAGAAGCTTGTTATGCCTCTGTCCCAATACTGCACCAATGGCATGGTCACTGGCATCACACATTAGTTCGAATGGTAATGTCCAGTCTGGTACAGAAATGACAGGTGTTGTGACCAACTTAGCCTTCAGAGTCTCAAAGTCTTGCAAACACCCTGTATCAAAGACAAATGGTATGTCAGCAGCTAGCAGATTGCTCAGAGGTTTTGTGATTTTGGAAAAATCCTTTATAAATCTCCTATAGAATCCTGCATGCCCCAGAAAGCTTCTGATTGCCTTAACATTGGTGGGTGGTGGTAATTTTTCAATTACCTCTACCTTAGCTTGATCCACCTCTATTCCCTTGTTCGAAATTTTATGCCCAAGGACAATTCCTTCAGTCACCATAAAGTGATATTTTTTCCAATTTAAAACCAGGTTAGTCTCTTGGCATCTTTTTAGAACAAGTGCTAGATGGTTAAGACAGGAGCTAAATGAGTCTCCAAATACTGAGAAGTCATCCATGAAGACTTCCAGAAATTTTTCTACCATATCAGAGAAGATAGAGAGCATGCACCTCTGAAAGGTTGCAGGTGTATTGCACAGACCAAAAGGCATTCTTCTGTATGTAAATACTCCAGATGGACATGTGAATGCTGTTTTCTCTTGGTCTTGAGGATCTACTGCAATTTGGTTGTAACCTGAATAGCCATCCAAAAAGCAGTAGTATTCATGACCTGCTAGTCTCTCTAGCATCTGGTCTATGAATGGTAAAGGAAAATGATCCTTCCTGGTGGATGTATTGAGCCTTCTGTAGTCAATACACATACGCCACCCTGTAACTATTCTTGTAGGAACCAATTCATTCTTTTCATTATGAACCACTGTCATTCCTCCCTTCTTAAGGACAACATGGACATGGCTCACCCAGGGGCTATCAGAAATAGGATAAATAATCCAGTCTCTAGTAACTTAGTGACCTCTTTCTGCACTACCTCCTTCATGGCGGGATTTAGCCACCTCTGTGGTTGAACCACTGGCTTAGCATCATCCTCCAATAGGATCTTGTGCATGCATCTGGCTGGGCTAATGCCCTTAAGATCACTTATGGACCACCCAAGAGCTGTCTTGTGTGTCCTTAGCACCTGAATTAATGCTTTCTCTTCCTGTGGCTCTAAAGCAGAGCTTATGATTACAGGAAAAGTGTCACCTTCTCCTAGAAATGCATATTTCAGGGATGCTGGTAGTGGTTTGAGATCGGGTTTAGGAGGTTTCTCCTCTTCCTGAGGAGTTTTCAGAGGTTCTTTTATTTCCTTTGGTTCCTCCAGATCAGGCTGAACATCTTTAAAAATGTCCTCTAGCTCTGATTCGAGGCTCTCAGTCATATTGACCTCTTCCACCAGGGAGTCAATAATATCAACGCTCAGGCAGTCTTCTGATATGTCTGGATGCTGCATAGCTTTAACAACATTCAACTTAAACTCATCCTCATTGACTCTCAGGGTTATCTCCCCTTTCTGGACATCAATGAGGGTTCGTCCAGTTGCTAGGAATGGTCTTCCTAGAATGAGAGTTGCACTCTTGTGCTCCTCTATTTTCAGCACTACAAAGTCAGTAGGAAAGGCAAATAGCCCAACCTTGACAATCATGTCCTCAATTATGCCTTATGGGTATTTAATGGAGCCATTAGCAAGTTGAAGACAGATCCGGGTTGGTTTGACCTCTTCAGTCAAGCCAAGCTTTCTGATAGTAGATGCAGGGATTAGGTTGATACTTGTTCCAAGATCACATAGAGCTATCTTGGTACAAGCACCCTCTAATGTGCATGGTATCATAAAGCTTTCGGGATCCTTAAGCTTTTCTGGTAAGCTTGTTAGGATGACTGCACTGCATTCATCAGTGAGAAAAACTTTTCTGTTTCTCTCCAATCCTTCTTATGACTTAAGATCTCTTTCATGAACTTAGCATAAGAGGGTATTTGCTCAAGTGCCTCTGCAAACGAAATCTTTATTTCAAGAGTCCTGAGATAGTCTGCAAAGCGGGAAAATTGTTTATCCTGTTCCGCTTGGCTGAGTTTCTGAGGAAAAGGCATTTTGGCTTTATATTCTTCAACCTTAATTGCTGCAGGTTTATTCCCTACAGAGGTGGTTGAAGAAGCCTTCTTAGAGGGGTTACCATCAGCACTTGTAGGTGTCTGATCCCTCTTTGGTGTTTGAACGCCAGGCTTGGGGCTGGATGGGCGTTTAACGCCAGATTCCCTCCCCTTTCTGGCGTTTGAACACCAGAACTAGACATGGACTGGGCGTTTAACGCCAGTTTTTCACCCTTTTCTGGCATTTGAACGCTAGAGTTATTCCTCTCTGGGCTCTTACTGTCCTTAGAGGGATTTTGGGTAACAGGTTGCTCATCCTCTGTCAGCTCTTCTTTTCTTGGCTTTCTGCTGCTTTGAGTTGAGGTATTTAATGTTTTTCCACTTCTTAATTGAACTGCTTGGCACTCTTCTATTATCTGTTTTAATAACTGCTGTTTTGTCTGATTCAATTGTGATTCCATATCCTTGTTAGCATTTTTGGTTTCTTGTAGCATCTCCTTAATTTCTACTAACTGCCTTGTTATAGAAGATAGTTGCTGATTGAGTTCAGCAACTTGTTCCTGAGGACTAAAGTCAGTTGATACTGCGTTAGCTTCTTCTTTCATGGAGGACTCACTACTTATATACAGATGCTGATTTCTAGCAACTGTATCAATAAGCTCCTGAGCCTCTTCAATAGTCTTTTTCATGTGTATAGATCCACCAGCAGAGTGGTCTAGAGATATCTGAGTTTTTTCTGTAAGCCCGTAGTAGAAGATGTCTAATTACACCCACTCTGAAAATATTTCAGAGGGGCATTTCCTTAGCATCCCTCTGTACCTCTCCCAGGCATTATAAATGGATTCATCATCCTCTTGTTTAAAGCCTTGGATGTCCAGCCCTAGCTGTGTCATCCTTTTTGGAGGGAAATATTGATTCAGGAATTTGTCTGATAACTGTTTCCATGTTCTTATGCTTGCTGTGGGTTGGTTATTTAACCACCTCTTAGCTTGATCTTTTACAGCAAATGGAAATAGTAACAGCTTGTATACATCCTGATCTACCTCCTTGTCATGCACTGTGTCAGCAATTTGCAAGAACTGTGCCAGAAACTCAGTGGGTTCTTCCTGTGGAAGACTGGAATACTGGCAATTTTGCTGCACCATGGCAATGAGCTGAGGATTTAGCTCAAAAATGCTTGCTTTGATGGGAGGTATACAGATGCTACTCCCATATGCAGCAATAATAGGGTTAGCATATGACCCCAGAGTCCTTCTGGACTGTTCATTTCCATTTAGGTCCATGATGGATAAAATGGAATTGATATGACTTGCAAATAAAATATATTTTTGTTTTTATTTTATTTAAGTAGAAACAAACTGAATTATTAAGAATAAATAAAAATAATAAGATAAAATAAAATAATTAGAAATTAAAATGTAAATTTCGAAAACTAAGAGAAAAATAAATTTGAAAACAAAAATAATTACTTAATTAAGAAGATTTGAAAAACTTTGGATATGATTTTTGAAAAAGATTTTGAATTTTGAAAATTCAAAACTAAGATAAGATAGAATAAAAAGTTTTAAAATAAAAATCTAAATTTTTAAAGGAAAATTCGAAAATTAATTAAAATAAAGAGAAAAGATATTTTTGAATTTAATGAAGAAAGAGAAAAACGGTAAAAATGACACCAAACTTAAAGTTTTAGATCAAAACGAAGGAAACAAACAGGAAAACTTTGAATATCACGATGAACGCTAAGAACAACTTTTGAAAAATTTTTAAGAAAACAGAAACACAAAGGACACAAAACTTAAAAATTTTTATATTCTGAGCACTAATAATTTGAAAAAAAATGAAAGAAAAATAAAATCATGCAATTGACACCAAACTTAAAGTATGAAACTAAACTCAAACAGAAAAACTCAATTATTAGTTTATAAAACTTTTCGATAAAAATAAAAAAGAAAATAAGGATCCTGAAAAAAAAATTTCAACCAAAAACAATAATAGAAGACGCAATTTTAAGTGACTCTAAACAAAAAAGGGAAATTTTTCCTAATCTAAGCAACAAAATAAACCGTCAGTTGTCCAAACTCGAACAATCCCCGGCAATGGCGCAAAAAATTTGGTGTACGAATTGTAAATCACACTTTTCACAACTCGTACCACTAACCAGCAAGTGCACTGGGTCGTCCAAGTAATACATTACGTGAGTAAGGGTCGATCCCACGGAGATTGTTGGCTTGAAGCAAGCTATGGTTATTTTATAATTCTTAGTCAGGAAATTAATAATAAAAATGGTTGGGTTTATAAGAAGTAATTAACATAAAATAAATAATACTTGTTATGAAGTAATGGAGAATAGATTGAGGTTTTGGAGATGCTCTATCTTTTGAATCTCTGCTTTCCTACTGTCTTCTTCTTCACGCACGTAGGTCTCCTTCCATGGCAAGCTGTATGTTGGTGGATCACCGTTGTCAATGGCTACCATCCATCCTCTCAGTGAAAATAGTCCAAATGCGCTGTCACCGCACGGCTAGTCATCTGTCGGTTCTCACTCATGTTGGAATAGAATCTGTTGATCCTTTTGCGTCTGTCACTACGCCCAACACTCGTGAGTTTGAAGCTCGTCACAGTCATCCCTTCCCAGATCCTACTTGGAATACCACAGACAAGGTTTAGACTTTTCGGATCTCAGGATTGGCCGCCATTAATTCTAGCCTTTACCACGAAGACTCTGATCATGAACCAGGAGGCTAAGAGATACACACTCAAGCTAGTGCAGATAGAACGGAGGTGGTTGTCAGGCACGCGTTCATAGGTGAGAATGATGATGAGTGTCACGGATCATCACATTCATCAGGGTGAAGTGCGAGTGAATATCTTAGAAATAGAAACAAGCGTGATTGAATGAAAAACAGTAGTAATTGCATTAATTCATCGAAACACAGCAGAGCTCCTCACCCCCAATCATGGGGTTTAGAGACTCATGCCGTTAGAAATACAATGTTTAGATGTAAAATGTCATGAGGTACAAAATAAATCTCTAAAAGTAGTTTTTATACTAAACTAGTAGCTAGGGTTACATATGATGAGTAAATGATGTAGAAATCCACTTCCGGGCCCACTTAGTGTGTGCTTGGGCTGAGCATTGAGCTTTCATATGTAGAGACTCTTTTTGGAGTTAAACGCCAGGTTGTAGCCTGTTTCTAGCGTTTAACTCCAGAATAGGGCAGGAAGTTGGCATTTGAACGCCAGTTTGCGTAATCAAAACTCATGCAAAGTATGACCTATTATATATTGCTGGAAAGACCTGGATGTCTACGTTCCAACGCAATTGAGAGCGCGCCAATTGGGTTTCTGTAGCTCCAGAAAATCCACTTCGAATGCTGGGAGGTCAGAATCCAACAGCATCTGCAGTCCTTTTTCAGCATCTGAATCAGATTTTTGCTCAGGTCCCTCAATTTCAGCCAGAAATTATCTGAAATCACAGAAAAACACACAAACTCATAGTAAAGTCCAGAAATATAATTTTTATTTAAAAACTAATAAAAATATACTAAAAACTAACTAAATCATACTAAAAACTATGTAAAAATAATGCCAAAAAGCGTATAAATTATCCGCTCATCACCCCCTTTGCTCAGGCTTCAATTCTGCATGAAATACACTCAGAAACAAGTTTGATTTAGGCCTGGGCAGCTCAAAAATTGCCCCCAGTGTTTTGCCTTTAAGTGGGTCACGTGCGAGTATCGGCGTGACGGCAGGGCGGAAGTCGGCCAATTAAGAAATTATAATATAAGGACAGTGTTGCGAATATAGCTCTTAACCAGCTAAAATCTGCTCCATCATTTTAGAAAGGTTGTCACAAAAGTTTAGAATAAAAATACTGGGAGTATGAGTCCCAGGTCGTCTCCCAACGAGTTGCTAGAAATGGTGCTAAGTTATTAATCAGGAATTTTCTAGGTAATTTTGAGTATGGGCAATGAGCAAATAAATAATTATAAATTAAAGCAATGAAAATAAAAAGAGATTTATAATATTCTAAATAAAAGGCCTTGACTGAGGGAATGATTAATCGGAAGTTCTATCCTTGTTGGAATTCTCTCAAGTGTAGTATAAAGAGGTTGTTGTTTTCACTTAGTTAACCCTTACTAAATAAAGGAAAGTCAAGTGATTGAGCTAACTCTTATTCGCAAATCCTAGTCCTCTCCCTTGGGAAGGTCTAGCGTTAGTAAATAAAGAATTAGCCAACAACTTCCAATTTAACTAATCACTTGAGCATTCCAACTCAAGTGTCTCCTTTTAATCAACCCCCATGTCAAGTTGGGAATCTACTCCATTGACATGGATACCATCTTCGTTATTGGGAGTTTGGAGTAGAAAAGAGACATGATAATTTAAATAAAATAGAAATTCAAAATTAATTAAAAGTAAAAGTAATCCTTTGCGTTAACAATCCATGAAAATAATCCAATTGTAACTCTAAACAAGAATTAAGAATATGGAATAAATAAAAGAGTAAGGAAACAAACTAGAATAGTATCTTAACGGAGGTGATGACTCTTCAATCCAAAGCAAAAGCAATAAACTATGAAACTATGAATGTAAAAGAAAACCTAGAGGAAGAGTAATTTTTCTCTCTAGATTCAGATCTAAAAACTAAAACTATGCTAATGAGAATCTGTCTTGAGTCTCTGCAGGTTCCCTGGCTCTAGTCTGTGTTTCTGGGCCAGAAACTGGATCAAAACTCGGCCCAAAATCCCCCCAGCGTTTTCTGTTATTTCTGCAGATCGCGCATGTCACGTGTACGTGTCAGTCACGCGTACGCGTCGCTGGTCGTTTTGGCGTGTCACGCGTACACGTCATCCACACGCATGCGTCTTTGTGCAGTACTCCAATCCACGCGTACGCGTCAGGCACGCGCACGTGTCGCTGCAAATTTCTCCATATCGTGCACACGTCATTCAAGAATCAATTTTATGATTTTTCAGATTATCAATAACATTTCTCTTTTTTCATTATTCTTTCAAGAGGCAACAATTTTAACATTCATAAACAACAAATTCAAGAATATGCACTGTTCAAGCATTCATTCAGAAAATAAAACGTATTGCCACCACATCAAAATAATTAAACTAATTTCAAGATAGAATTCGAAACCATGCACTTCTTGTTCTTTTGCAATTAAAAACATTTTTCATTTAAGAAAGATGAAGGATTCATAGGACATTCATAGCTTTAAGACATAGACACTAGACACTAATGATCATGTAATAAAGACACAAAACATAGACAAAACATAAAGCATAAAAACCAAAAAACAGAAAAATAAGAACAAGAAAATTAAGGAACGGGTCCACCTTAGTGATGGCGGCTAGTTCTTCCTCTTGAAGATCTTATGGAGTGCTTGAGCTCCTCTATGTCTCTTCCTTGCCTTTGTTGCTCCTCCCTTATGGCTCTTTGGTCCTCTCTGATTTCATTAAGGATAATGGAGTACTCTTGGTGCTCCATCCTTAGTTGCCCCAGGTTAGAACTCAGTTCTCCTAAGGAGGTATTAATTTGCTCCCAATAGTTTTGTGGAGAAAAGTGCATTGATAAACCACTATTTTATGGTTTATCTTGTGCTCAATTGAGTAGTTTTTATCAACTCTTTACCCGCTTATTCATACTATTTGCATGGTTTTACATTTGCCCTCCTAATTATGTGCTTTGATTGAAAACATGCTTCTTTGGCCTTAAGTTCCCTATGTTTAATCCTCTCTTATTACCATTAGATGCCTTGATATGTGTGTTAAGTGATTTCAGAGATTACATGGCAGGAATGGCTCAGAGGATGGAAAGGAAGGATACAAAAGTGGAAGGAATACAAGAAGTTGGAGAAATTGCTAAGCTGTCCAGCCTGACCTCTTCGCACTCAAACAGCTATAACTTTAGCTACAGAGATCCAAATGACGCGGTTCTAGTTGCGTTGGAAAGCAAACGTCCGGGGCTTCGATTTGATATATAATATGTCATAGTTGCCCTGACGCTAGGCAACACGAACGCGCGCTCCACACGGACGCGTCGCAGTTCCAAAAATCAGCGTGGCAGTTTTCTTCTCCAGCGATTTCTGGGCTGTTTTCGACCCAGTTTTTGGCCCAAAAAACACAGATTAGAGGCTATAAAGTGGGGGAATCCATTCATTCATGATCATAAGCTCATAATTCATAATTTTTATTTTTAGATGTAGTTTTTAGAGAGAGAGGTTCTCTCCTCTCTCTTAGGATTTAGGATTAGGATTTTTCTTACTTTTAGGATTGTTTCTTTTTTATCAGGTTCAATTTTTCTTTTATTTTTTCAATTTAATTTATGAACTTTTCCATGCTACATTTGATATCTTTATTAGTACAAATTGAGGTATTTCAATTTATGAATGTTTTATTCTATTTATGAATGCTTTTAATTTAATTTAGATATTTTCTTCCTTTTGGCTTTAGTTAAGTAATTGGTAACGTTTGAGCTGTCAAATAAAGCAGTGGTTGAAATTGGGAGTTGCTCCAATAACTCTAGTCTTTCCATAGGAATTGACTAGGACCTGAGGATTAAGCTAATTAATCCACTTGATTTACCTTCATAGTTAGATGTTAACAAAGTGGGATTAAAATCCAATTCTCATCAGCATTGATAAGGATAGGACTTCCAGTTCTTATACCTTGCCAAGAGTTTATTTTATTATTACTACTTTATTTTTCTTATCATTTAACATACTGCTTCCTTACTTTCAAAACCCCCGATTTACAAGACTTATAACCAATAATAAGAACATACTTCCCTACAATTCCTTGAGAAGACGACCCGAGGTTTAAATACTCGGTTATCAATTTTAAAGGGGTTTGTTACTTGTGACAACCAAAACGTTTGTAAGAAAGGTTGATTGCTTGGTTTAGTAACTATACTTGCAACGAGAGTTTACTATAACTTCTAAACCATCAATCTTCAGTTCTTCAAAAAATGGCACCGTTGCCGGGGAACTGCAATCGTGTGCCTTATTACTGGTTATTGTAAATATTTTTCTTTTATTTATTTATTTGTCTTTATTTTCTCCTTTTATTTCCAGTAGCTACTATGAATCCTCACCCCTCTCGCTTTGAGTTTGTTTCTAATATTGTTGAAAGGAGTGAAAGTTATAACAGGAACATACATCAAGGTCAGAGCAATCAAAGATGGATGGAGCCAAGAGGATCTGATCAACCCTTTAGGCAACAACACCCTCCAAGATATCATGGACAAAGACCATTCTATAATGCATACCAAGCCAATAAACATGGTGGACAACCTTGTAGTTACCAACAAGCCCCACCTTATGCTTATAGGCCATCCTTTCAACATAACTTCGAACTACCACACTCACAAGCTCCTTTTCACCATTCACCACCATATGATCCTCATTTACCCCAATTCCAATCCAATTACTCCCAAACACCACCACTTCCCCATGTACCACGTCCAAATCCATCACCCCGAGAATCAGAGGTTCACCTCAAGGAAACAGTAGATCAACTTCAAACAACCCTTCATCAACTGGAGCAAGCAGTAAGTCAATTATCTTCTAGACGTTCGAACATTCAAGGACCTCTCACAGCCCCATGTGGACAATCTAATGAAGAGCGTAGTATGAAGGAGATACTAGAAACTCCAGTGGACAGAATAGGGCATGACTTCGTACTGGAACAAGTAGAGGAAGCTGTCATTGTAAAAGAAGAAGAGTTAGTTGAAGACTTAGGAGAAGCTGAACTTCCATCAGAGTCCAGAATTGTGGAAAATTTTGTCAAGGACGTTACAATTGATGCTAAGGAGGATAGTGCACAACTCCCAAAGCAAGTCTTTTATGAAGAACTAGACGGAATAATCCAAGAAGCAAGTTTCCTTGATAATGATAATCTCGAGTCAAGTTCTCCTAGTAATGAACTTGCATCCGCAAGTGAATTCTCTGAGATCGATGGATCTTCCCCAAGTGAATACGAAGATGATGCGGAGGTAGATTTCTCTCGACCTCCCATTTATGACTTAAGTGACGAGGAAGACATAGAAGGCTTTGATCAGGACATGGATGCATTTGAAGAAGTCTGCAAGGAAGTGAAGAAATTCACCGAAGAGCACAAGGGAGTAGAACTTACAAAACCACTGAAAACACCTATCCCAAGGCCATTACCACCCAATACAAGCTTCAAGTGGGTACAATCCTTAACCTTTAGCTTTATTTTTTCACTTGAATATGGGTTGCTTGAAACAGATGGCCAGCTTAGAGCTCTCTGCGGCTTTAAGAGTAAGAGGGAAATGGCTCGTACTCAGAACTGGTGCACAAGGTTCAATAAGGTTCTACGCTTCAACTCGAAGTGCACGGATTGGCATCATGATCAATCGAATGGATCTAGGAAAATGTTTGGTCACCATGGTGAGAATCTACTTTCTAAACCGCACGGATGGAAAAATATAGATCAAAACGGAGGCGGATTTAAAAGCAAAGTTTGGGATCCTGGAATCTTTTTTGACATTCGCCACCCCAGGAACCTGAGAATCTGTTTGAAGCTGCTCAGAAGCTTTACATGCCTAGTTTGGGACCCCGGAGGCCATTGGCATCCCAAACATTGGTGGAGATTTCTGGATGAATTTAAACATAAGCCGCCATAACAGGAAGCTCATCCAATGTCCAACTTAAGGACTTTAACTAAAAGTGCTAGGTGGGAGACAACCCACCATGGTATAATCTTTTCTTTTTTTATTTTTATTTAGTTTTATTTGTTTTCGAGTTTTATTTTATTTTATTGTATTGAACCTGGATTTTTGCATAACATTCATATTAGCATTGCATTCTGCATTTTTCATGCATAAAAAAAAAATTCACACGCGACGCGTCCGCGTCACCAGTGCGTTTGGAAGAAAAGGAAAGTGAACAGAGAGTCACGCGAAAGCGTGGCTGGAGGCGTGCCTTTGGCACAAATTAATCCACGCGACCGCGTGGATGACGTGTTCGTGTCATTAGCGAAATAGCCTCCCCACGCATTCGGGTCACCCACGCGAACGCGTGGCTCTGTAAAATCGACGTAAAAGGGTGCATGGCAGAGAGTTATGATGGAGCGGGGCTGGAATGGTGCTAGAAGCACAAGCCCCACCACGCGAATGCGTCACCCACGCGTTCGCGTCATATTGGAAATAAGGCCACCCGTGCGATCGTGTCAACCACGCGACCACGTCACCCAAAAATTTGGCGAAAAGAGTTTCAAACAGAGAGTTGTGCGAACGCGAGGCTGCACTCGCGCCAATCGCACAAATCAGGCCACGCGATCGCGTGACTCACGTGTCTGCGTCACCTGACCTTATCGCGCACCACATGACCGCATCACCCACGTGTCCGCGTCGCCTGCGCCGTACAACTTATCCAGATCTGCGCCAAATATCATATCTTTTCTTCCTTCAAATCCTAATTTTTCTTTTCCATTCTTATTTCTTTCTTCTTTTCTTCTTCCTTCTTTACTTTCATTCTCTTTTACTTAATTGCATACTTTCATTCATTGCATTTTAAATTTTGTGCATATTTTTATTTTCTTTTCTAAATTTATTATTTTTTTTCCATTAGTGTTACAATTTTCTTATTCAACTGTTGCATCTTTTCTTGAATTTATTTTGGTGCTCAGTGACTTGTTTTACACTGTTGGGCAATATTATTTAAGTTAATGCTAATCTTTTATGATATTTGTATTAATTTTGCATTGACATTAAATTATATTATCTTGCACTCTCTTTCCCATTGTTACAAATTTTGTACCAATGGTATGCCATGGCTTCTATTGTTTTCTCACGTACATGTTGAAGCTTCCATGTAAATGAGACCCTTTTCATTTGGCATTAACCCACCCATACTTCATTTATTTTCTTATCTCTATTTCTGGGTTACTTTTCTTTCCTTTTTCTTTCAGGATGGCCACCCGAAAGGGAACCGGAAGACGTTTACATGGGGAAACAAGACAAGTCCATCTGCACAATCTTTGGAGAAAAGCGCCAGTTGGAACAATCCGTCCACCTGCACATCTCAGCATACACCGAGGACGGTGCAATCTTTAAGTGTGGGAAGGTCGATACCGATCTCCATGGGTTAGTTACTCTTCTATCTCAACACCAATAGTTTATTTTCCTTGTTAGTTGTTGCATTTGCATGTTTGATTGCATGATTATTTAATTTTGTGCATATTTTACCACTTGGTTAAAGTAATACTTTCTCTTTCAAGAAACTTTTTTTTAAAAATATTTCACTAATTTGACTTACATTTTTTGTTACATTTGTTTGAAGAAATATTATACTGGAACATGGTTTTGAGCTCGAACACACAAAAGTTGTGAGATTTTGAGCTTATTTGAATTGGTTGCATTTTATCAACCAAAATTTTGTTTTAGTGTGTGTTTTTCTCTCTAAAATTGTGATCTTTGTCTTGCTTAATTCTATATTTCCATTGTTTGATGTATGCATACACTTACATGATTGAGGCCTTTGTTTCACTGAGCTTACATACCCATATGGCCTTACCCTTTCATTATTCTTTACAAACCAATGTTGAGCCTATTATACCCCTTTGTTCTTTACTTTAGCACATCATTAACTCTAAGCAGAAAATGATAATGTCCTTAATTTGAATCCTTGGTTAGCTTAGACTAGTGAGAGTGCTCATGAATTAAGTATGGGAAAAGTTGAATTCGGAAACATTTGGTTTGAGAATTGAGTATGTTAGAATTTTCTGAAAATGTGAAAAAAATATTTAGGACATGATTCATGCATCCAATAATTTAATCATATGCATTGAGAAAAATAAAAGAAAAGAAAAAAATATATATATACATATATAAAAGAAGTGAGAAAAAGAAAAAAAAAGAGCAATTAAAGGGGACAAAATGCCCCAAAGTAAGTGGTGAAAGCAATGCATATGTACTGTACTTGAAATTAGAATGCATGAATATGTGGAAAACATGGTCAATGGATAGTTAGATGTAGTATTATGATTACATGGATTGTCTAAAGTTAGGTGAAAAGTTTAAGTTAATTAAGGATTCAGATTTTAGTCCACTTGGCCAAATACAATCCTACCTTGACCCTAACCCCATTACAACCCTTAAAAGACCTCTTGATATGTGTATCTGTGCATTAAATTTATGTTGATTGTTAGATGAAGATCAAGCCTTAGAAATCAAGGTTAGTAGAGAATTGAGAGAATCGAACCTAAAACACTTGAGTGATTAGAGTGCATACACTCCCAGTGAGGGTTCGATGCTCTATTCTTTGTTCCCGGCTTTCATGAGCTATTTTCTTCCACAAGCCTATTTGTACTTCATTTTTATGATTTGAATTAGTGAAATCCAGTTCATATTTATTCTTGGAGAATTTATTTACTTTTAAACCAAGTAGGAAAAAACATTCTTCATGTAGTTGCATTCATATAGATAGGTTGCATTTCATACTTTCTACCATTCCTCTTCACTCTCTTATAGCTTCTCCTGAGCTTAGCATGAGGACATGCTAATGTTTAAGTGTGGGGAGGTTGATAAACCACTATTTTATGGTTTATCTTGTGCTCAATTGAGTGGTTTTTATCAACTCTTTACCCACTTATTCATACTATTTGCATGGTTTTACATTTGCCCTCCTAATTATGTGCTTTGATTGAAAACATGCTTCTTTGGCCTTAAGTTCCCTATGTTTAATCCTCTCTTATTACCATTAGACGCCTTGATATGTGTGTTAAGTGATTTCAGAGATTACAGGGCAGGAATGGCTCAGAGGATGGAAAGGAATACAAGAAGTTGGAGAAATTGCTAAGCTGTCCAGCCTGACCTCTTCGCACTCAAACAGCTATAACTTTAGCTTTAGAGGTCCAAATGATGCGGTTCCAGTTGCGTTGGAAATCTAACGTCTGGGGCTTCGATTTGATATATAATATGCCATAGTTGTTTTGACGCTAGGCGACACGAACGCGCGCTCCACACAGACGCGTCGCAGTTCCAAAAATCAGCGTGGCAGTTTTCTTCTCCAGCGATTTCTGGGTTGTTTTCGACCCAGTTTTCGGCCCAGAAAATACAGATTAGAGGCTATAAAGTGGGGAAATCCATTCATTCATGATCATAAGCTCATAATTCATAATTTTTAGTTTTAGATGTAGTTTTTAGAGAGAGAGGTTCTCTCCTCTCTCTTAGGATTTAGGATTAGGATTTTTCTTACTTTTAGGATTGTTTCTTTTTTATCAGGTTCAATTTCCCTTTTATTTTCCCAATTTAATTATGAACTTTTCCATGCTACATTTGATATCTTTATTAGTACAAATTGAGGTATTTCAGTTTATGATTGTTTTATTCTATTTATGAATGCTTTTAATTTAATTTAGATATTTTCTTCCTTTTGGCTTTGGTTAAGTAATTGGTAACGCTTGAGCTGTCAAATAAAGCAGTGGTTGAAATTGGGAGTTGCTCCAATAACTCTAGTCTTTCCATAGGAATTGACTAGGATCTGAGGATTAAGCTAATTAATCCATTTGATTTACCTTCATAGTTAGAGGTTAACAAAGTGGGATTAAAATCCAATTCTCATCACAATTGATAAGGATAGGACTTCCAGTTCTTATACCTTGCCAAGAGTTTATTTTATTATTACTATTTTATTTTTCTTATCATTTAACATACTGCTTCCTTACTTTCAAAACTTCCAATTTACAAGACTCATAACCAATAATAAGAACATACTTCCCTGCAATTCCTTGAGAAGACGACCCGAGGTTTAAATACTCGGTTATCAATTTTAAAGGAGTTTGTTAATTGTGACAACCAAAACGTTTGTAAGAAAGGTTGATTGCTTGGTTTAGTAACTATACTTGCAACGAGAGTTTACTATAACTTCTAAACCATCAATCTTCATTTCTTCATGCATCCCTTGAGGCATCTCAGAGATTTCTTGATGAGAAAATTTCACATGCTCTTGTTGAGGTCCATGTGTGGGCTCTTTTGTTTGCTCCATCCTCTTCTTAGTGATGGGTTTGTCTCCTTCAATGAGGATGTCTCCCTCTATGACAATTTCGGCTGAATTGCATAGGTTACAAATGAGATGAGGGAAGGCTAACCTTGCCAAAGTAGAGGGCTTGTCAAGCACCTTGTAGAGTTCTAGAGGTATGATCTCATGAACTTCTACTTCCTCTCCATTCATGATGCTATGGATCATGATAGCCCGGTCTATTGTAACTTCAGACCAGTTGCTAGTAGGAATGATAGAGCGTTGGATGAACTCCAACCATCCCCTAGCCACAGGCTTGAGGTCAAGCCTTCTTAGTTGAACCAGCTTGCCTCTTGAGTCTCTCTTCCATTGAGCTCCTTCCACACAAATGTCTCTAAGGACTTGGTCCAAACTTTAATCAAAGTTGACCCTTCTAGTTAAAGGATGAGGATCCCCTCTCATCATTGGCAAGTTAAATGCCAACCTCACATTTTTTGGACTGAAATCCAAGTAATTCCCCCGAACCATTGTGAGCCAATTCTTTGGGTTCGGGTTCATACTTTGATCATGGTTCTTAGTGATCCATGCATTGGCATAGAACTCTTGAACTATTAAGATTCTGACTTGTTGGATTGGGTTGGTGAGAGCTTTCCAACCTCTTCTTTGAATCTCATGTCGGATCTCTGGATATTCACCCTTTTTGAGCATGAAGGGGCTTCGGGAATCACTTTTTTCTTAGCCACAACTTCATAGAAGTGGTCTTGATGGACCTTTGAGATGAATCTTTCCATCTCCCATGACTCGGAGGTGGAAGCAATTGCCTTCCCTTTCCTCTTTCTAGAGGTTTCTCCGGCCTTAGGTGCCATTAATGGTTATGAAAAAACAAAAAGCAGAGCTTTTTCCACACCAAACTTAAAAAGTTTGCTCGTTCTCGAGCAAAAGAAGAAAGAAATGAGGAGAAGAAGAAGAAATAGAGGAGATGGGGGGAGGAGTGGATTCGGCCAAGGGGGTGTTAGTGTGTATGATGTGTGAAAATGAAGGTGGTGAGGAGGGGTATTTATAGGGTAAGAGAGAGAGGAAATTCGTGTATGAGGGGTTGGGTTTGGGAGGGAAATAATTTGAATTTGAATGGTGAGGTAGTGGGGTTTTATGATGGATGGATGTGAGTGGTGAAAATGTTGTGGGGAAGAGGGTAGGATTTGATAGGTGAATGGTGTTTGGGGAAGAGTTATTGATGGGAATGGTCAAGGGTATTTGGGGAAGAGTGTTATGGAAAGGTGTAAAGAAGAGAGAAGAAGAGGTGGGGTGGGTGGGGATCCTGTGGGGTCCACAGATCTTGAGGTGTCAAGGAATTCTACTCCCTGCACCATTCTGGCGTTCAAACGCCCTCTGTGTGCCAATTCTGCCGTTAAACACTAGCTCTGCTACCTTTCCTGGCGTTAAACGCCAGTCTACTGCCCCTTTCTGACGTTTAACGCCAGCCAGACACCCTTTTCTGGCGTTAAACGCCAGTCTGTCTGCCATTTCTGGCGTTTAACGCCAGCCAGACGCCAGACACTCTTTTCTGGCGTTAAACGCCAGTCTGTCTGCCATTTCTGGCATTTAACGTCAGCCAGACGCCAGACACCCTTTTCTGGCGTTAAACGCCCAGAGTGCTGCCCATTCTGGCGTTTAATGCTCAGAATGCTGCCAGGCTGGGCGTTAAACGCCCATTCTGCTATCCTTACTGGCGTTTAAACGCGAGTAAGCATGTCCTCCAGGGTGTGCTGTTTTTAATGATGTTTTTGATTGTGCTTTAATTCTACAGTTGTTTTATGACTTCACATGATCATCAACCTAAATGATAATGGAATATAAATATAATTAAATAACATTGGGTTGCCTCCCAACAAGCACTTCTTTAATATCAATAGCTTGCAGTGAGCTCTTAGAGAGCTTCACAGAGACTCAGAGCTTGATGATGGCCTCCCAACACCAAACTTAGAAGTTGAGTGTGGGGGCTCTGTTTTACTCTGTATTGAGAGAAGCTTTTCATGCTTCCTCTCCATGGTTATAGAAGAAGATCCTTGAGCCTTAAACACAAGGTAGTCCTCATTCAATTGAAGGACTAACTCTCCTCTGTCCACATCAATCACAGCTCTTGCTGTGGCTAGGAAGGGTCTTCCAAGGATGATGGAATCATCTTCATCCTTCATCCAAGGAAGTGTCTAGGATTATGAAGTCAGTAGGGATGTAATAGCCTTCAACCTTCACTAAGGCATCCTCTACAAGTCCATAAGCCTATTTCCCTGAATTGTCTACCATCTCTAGTGAGATTCTTGCAGCTTGTACCTCAAAGATCCCTAATTTCTCCATTACAGAGAGTGGCATGAGGTTTATACTTGAACCAAGGTCACACAGGGCCTTCTTAAAGGTCATGGTGCCTATGATGCAAGGTATTAAGAACTTTCCGGGATCTGGTTTCTTCTGAGGTAATTTCTGTTGAACTAAGGTATTTAGTTCATTGATGAACAATGGAGGTTCATCCTCCCAAGGCTCATTACCAAATAACTTGGCATTCAGCTTCATGATTGCTCATAGATACTGAGCAACTTGCTCTTCAATAATATCTTCATCCTCTTCAGAGGAAGAATACTCATTAGAGCTCATGAATAGCAACAGTAAGTTCAATGGAATCTCTTTGGTCTCTATATGAGTCTCAGATTCCTTTGGTTCCTCAATGGGGAACTCCTTAGGGGTCGGTGGACGTCCATTGAGGTCTTCCTCATTGGAAATCACTGCCTTTTCCTCCTCTATAGGTTCGGCCATGTTGGTTATATTGATGGCCTTGCACTCTCTTTTTGGGTTCTCTTCTGTATTGCTTGGGAGAGTACTAGGAGGGATTTCAGTAACTCTTTTATTCAGTTCACCCACTTGTACCTCTAAATTTCTAATGGAGGCCCTTGTTTCAGTCATGAAACTGAGAGTGGTCTTAGATAGATCAGAGACTATGCTTGCTAAGTCAGAGCGACTCTACTTAGAATTCTCTGTCTGTTGCTCAGAAGATGATGGAAAAGGCTTACTATTGCCAAACCTATTTCTCCCACCATTAGTATTATTGAAGCCTTGATTAGGCTTCTGCTGATCCTTCCATAAGAAATTAGGATGATTCCTCCATGAAGGATTGTAAGTGTTTGCATAGGATTCTCCCATGTAATTCACCTCTTCCATTACATGATTCTCAGGGTCATAAGCTTCTTCTTCAGAGGAAGCTTCTTTAGTATTGTCGGATGCAGCTTGCATTCCAGTCAGATTCTGAAAAATCATATTGACTTGCTGATTCAATATTTTATTCTGACCCAATATTGCATTCAGAGTATCAATCTCAAGAACTCCTTTCTTCTGAGTCACCCCATTATTCACAGGATTTCTTTCAGACGTCTACATGAACTGGTTATTTGCAACCATTTCAATGAGTTCCTGGGCTTCTGCAGGCGTCTTCTTCAGATGAAGAGATCCACCAACAGAGTGGTCTAATGACATCTTGGACAATTAAGACAGACCATCATAGAATATACATAGGATGCTCCATTCTGAAAGCATGTCAGAAGGACACCTTCTGATCAATTTCTTGTATCTTTCCCAAGCTTCATAGAGGGATTCACCTTCCTTCTATCTGAAGGTTTGGACTTCCACTCTAAGCTTGCTCAACTTTTGAGGTGGAAAGAATTTGGCCAATAAAGCATTGACCAACTTTTCCCAAGAGTTCAGGCTTTCTTTAGGTTGTGAGTCCAACCATATCCTAGCTCTGTCTCTTACAGAAAAGGAGAAAAGCATAAGTCTGTAGACCTCAGGATTAACCCCATTGGTCTTGACAGTGTCACAGATTTGCAAGAATTCAGCTAAAAACTGATGAGGATCTTCCAATGGAAGTCCATGAAACTTGCAATTCTGCTGCATTAGAGAAACTAATTAAGGCTTAAACTCAAAGTTGTTTGCTCCAATTGCAGGAATTGAGATGCTTCTTCCATAGAAGTCAGAAGTGGGTGCAGTAAAGTCACCAAGCATCTTTCTTGCATCTCCACCATTGTTGTTATTTTTGGCTGCCATAACTTCTTCTTTTTCGAAAATTTTTGTTAGGTCCTCTCCAGAGTGTTTTGCTTTAGCTTCTCTTAGCTTCCTCTTCAGAGTCCTTTCAGGTTCAGGATCAATTTTAATAAGAATGTTTTTATTCTTGTTCCTGCTTATATGAAAAAGAAGAAAACAGAAAAGAAGAGGAATCCTCTATGTCACCGTATAGAGATTCCTTTATGTGAGTATAAGAATAGAAGAATAGAATGAAGAAGGGAGAAGAAGAAGAATTCGAACACAGAGAGAGGGAGAGGGTTCGAATTTTAAGAAGAGAAGTGTTAGTGAATAAATAAAATAAATAGAAAGAGATGAGAAAGAGAGAGTATGTGTATTCGAATTTTAATTTAAAAGAAAAGAAAAATATTTTTGTTTTTATTTTAATTATTAGTTAGAAGTTGAATTTATTAAAAGAAATAAAATAAAAATAAATTTAAAATTTAAAACAATTAGTTAATTAAAAAGAATTTTGAAAAAAGGGTTAGTGATTTTCGAAAATTAGAGAGAGAGAAAAGTAGTTAGGTGGTTTTGAAAAAGCTAAGAAATAGTAAACTTTTAAAATAAAACAAAAAGTCAAGTAGTTAATTGAAAAATATTTGAAAATCAATTTTGAAAAGATAAGAAGTTAGAAAAAGATTTGAAATTAAGTTTTGAAAAAGATATGATTGAAATCTATTTTGAAAAATATTTGAAAAGGAAATTAAAAAGATTTGATTTTTGAAATTAAAGTTGATTACTTGACTAACAAGAAACTAAGAGATATGATTCTAGAATTTAAAGATTGATCCTTTCTTAATAGGCAAGTAACAACTTGAAAATTTTTTACTCAAAACATTGAATGTTAGCAATAATTTTGAAAATTATGAAATAAGATTAAGAAAAAGATTTTGAAAATTTTAGTTAAGAAATTCAAAAATATTAAAAAGAAAAGTGAAAAAGATTTTATTTTTGAAAAAGATTTGAAAAAGATAAAATTTTTAAATTGAAATTTTGACTTGACTAACAAGAAACAACCAAATTTTTAAAAATTTTGACTAAGTCAATACAAAATTTCGAAAATTACGAGTAAAATAAGGGAAAGATATTTTTTTATTTTTGAATTTTTAATGAGGAGAGAGAAAAACAACAAAATGACACAAGACATAAAAATTTAAGATCAAAACAAAAAAATGCATGCAAGAACACTTTGAATGTCAAGATGAACACCAAGAACACTTTCAAGATCATGATGAACATCAAGAACATATTTTTGAAAATTTTTAAGAAAAGAAAAACATGCAAGACACCAAACTTAAAAATTTTTAAACTTTAGACACTAATAATTCGAAAATGCATATGAAAAACAAGAAAAGGCACAAAGCAAGAAAATGTAAAGATCAAACAAAGAAAATCATCAAGAACAACATGAAGATTAAGAAAGAACATAATGCATGAGTTTTTGAAAATTAAAGAAAATTAAAAACATGCAATTGACACCAAACTTAAAATGACACAAGACTCAAACAAGAAACACAAAATTTTTTTGTTTTTATGATTTATTAATTTTTTTGTACTTTTCGAAAATTATTTTGGAAAAAAAAGAAAATAAAGAGATACAAAATTTTTAATAAGAATTCCAGGATTTGTGCAATGTTAGTCTAAAGCTTCGGTCCAAAAGAATTAGACATGGCCAAATGGCCAGTCAAGCTTTAGGATAACAATTACAGACATGTCCTTTCTCCAATGGAAAGTGGAAACCTTGGTCCAAAAGATTAGACATAGCTTCACAGCCAGCCAGGCTTCAACATATCTCATGAAACTCTAGAATTCATTCTTAAAAATTCTGAAGAACACAATTTTTTTTTCGAAAATAAAAATAAAAAACTTAAACATAAAATAAAATTACCCAATCTAAACAACAAGATGAACCGTCATTTGTCCAAACTCGAACAATCCCCGATAACGGCGCCAAAAACTTGGTGTGGAAAATCGTGATTCACACTTTTCACAGCTCCGCACAACTAACCAGCAAGTGCACTGGGTCGTCCAAGTAATACCTTACGTGAGTAAGGGTCAATCCCACAAAGATCGTCAGCTTGAAGCAAGCTATGGTCATCTTGTAAATCTCAGTCAGGCGGATTCAAATGGTTATGAGTATTGATAATTAAAAGATAAATAAAACATAAAATAAAATAAAGGTACTTATGTAATTTATTGGTGAAAATTTCAGATAAGTGTTTGGAGATGCTTTGTTGCTTCTGAACCTCTGCTTTCCTATTGTCTTCTTCCAACCATGCGTGCTTCCTTCCATGGCAAGCTGTAAGATCCTCTCAGTGAAAATGGTCTTCTACGATTTCTGCACGGCTAATCAACTGTCAGATTTCTCATCTCGGATGAAAAATACCAGGCAGAGCTACCGCATGGCTAATCATCTGTCAGTTCCCGCTAGCGTCGGAATAGGATCCATTGATCCTTTTGTACACTATCACTGCGCCCAACATTCGCAGGTTTGAAGCTCGTCACAGTCATCCCTTCCTAGATCCTACTCGGAATATCACAGACAAGTTTTAGACTTTCCAGATCCCAGGAATGCTGCCAATGATTCTAGCCTATACCACGAAGATACTAATCTCACAGACTCGGTGTGTGTATTAGATATCCAAGAGAATATACTCCGGCTGTCGTCCAATGACTACGTTGAACATCATGTAGACCGCTTTGTGGTTGTCAGGCACGTGGATCTTGGCTAAGCGAGTAACGAAGAATGGGTGATTCACGGGTCACCCCTTCATTCTGACTTAACTGAATTAAGTACGAGAGGATATCTTGGAGAAGAAGTAGGCGTGAATTGAAAGAAAAACAATAGTACTTGCATTAATTTATGAAGAACAGCAGAGCTCCCCACCTTAATCTACGGGGTGTAGAAACTCCACCGTTGAAAATACATAAGTGAAAAGAGGTCTAGGCATGGCCGTATGGCCAGCCTCCATGCCAAAGGTCTAAGGACTAAACGTCCAGAGATGTAAAGATCTGAATATAATAGTAAAAAATGCTATTTATACTAAACTAGTAACTTAGGTTTACAGAAAATGAGTAACTAAGTGCAGAAATTCACTTCCGGGGCCCACTTGGTGTGTGCTTGGGCTGAGCATTGAGATTTACACGTGCATAGGTTGTTCCTGGAGTTAAACGCCAGCTTGGGTGCCAGTTTGGGCGTTTAAGTCCAATTCTGGTGCCAGTTTGGGTGTTTTACGCTAGAAAGTTTTAGGCTGGATTTGAGCACCAGTTTGGGACATCAAATCTCGGGAAAAGTATAAACTATTATATATTTCTGGAAAGCCCAAGATGTCTACTTTCCAACGCAATTGAGCACGTGCCAATTGGGTTTCTGTAGCTCCAGAAAATCCACCTGGAGTGCACGAGGGTCAAAATCCAACAGCATCTGCAATCCTTTTTCAGCCTCTGAATCAGATTTTTGCTCAGGTCCCTCAATTTTAGACAGAAAATAGCTAAAGTTATAGAAAAACACACAAACTCATAGTAAAGTCTAGAAATGTGATTTTTTCATAAAAACTAGTAAAAATATAGTAAAAAGTAACTAAAACATACTAAAAAACTATGTAAAAATAATGCCAAAAAGGGTATAAATTATCTGCTCATCAGCTTCCTAGATCCATACAATTTAGTATTCTTCCAACCATGATAATTCAGCCATGAGCTTCCTACTACAATGAATCTAGGATTGTGTTGCCAACTACTAACCATCTCCCTCTTACTCTTAAAGCCACAAAGAGCTCTAAGCTGACCATCTGTCTCAAGTAAACCATATTCAAGTGGGAAAGTAAAGGTCAAGGATAAGAATTTTACCCACTTGAATGTTGTATTGGATGGTAATGGCTTTGGAGGAGAGGTCTCCAACAGCTTTGGCAAGGTGATTTTCAGCTCCATTCCCTTGAGCTCTTCCTTGACAACTTCCACCTCTTTGCAAGCTTCTGTAACATTAACCTCTTCCTCTAGTTCAATGGGAGAGAGTTCAATTGTAGGTAGAAACTCATTAATTGTTGAACCTGTCTCATGATCAACCGCTTCTAAGTCTTCAACCATGATATGCCTTGGAGGTTGTACACCCTCCTCAACATCAAATTCAAACTCCTTAGAAGGGGGCTCTATGACTGGGCTTTTCCATGGACGTTTCGCATCTCCTAAGTCTTCAACCACTTCCTCTTCTTTAGTAATTTTGGCTTTCTCCACTTGCTCTAGTACAAAATCAGACTCCTCCTTGATGTCTTCCTTTCTTTGACAACTCCTTTCAACTATTCTTTCATCTTCAAGGGTCTCTCCTGCCACTACCTTTAGGGCCTCCTCTAGCTTCTTATGAAGTATGGATTCGCGAAGATGATTCCTTCTCTTTTGTTCCATGTCAATAGCATAACTAGAATAATCTTGCTCTTGCATTGATGGATATGGGCATTCTTGCACGGAGGGTGGTGGTGTGCTAAAGCTTGAGGGTTGAATATCGAAGGTAGAGGGTTGGTTCATGCGGGATATAAGATTTTGGAGTGTAGAGGTGAGACCAATGATATTAGAGATGAGTGTGTTGTTATCCAATAGAGGTTGGGGTGGATAGGAGGGTTCATTTGTTGGGAGAAAGGGCTCATAATACGAAGGTGGCTCTTCTTGATAAGGATATGGAGATGGTGAATATTGAGGTGGTGGTTTTGGGTGTGGTTCATATGGAGGTGAATGGTGGAAAGGGGCTTGTGAGTGTGGTGGTTCAAAGTTATGTTGAGGAGGGGACTCATAGGCATATGGTGGGGCTTGTTGGTAACTACAAGGGGGTCCACCATATTTATCATCTTGGTACGCACCCTGGAATGGCTCTTGACCATAGTAATTTGGTGGAGGTTGGTTGTCACGAAAGGGTCCACCATAACTATTGTCTTGGTATGCATCACAGAATGGTTGTTGGTTATAGCGCATTGGAGGGGGTTGTTGCCAAGAGGGTTGATCAAATCCTTGTGATTCCACCCATCTTTGATTCTTCCAACCTTGATGCCTCTTCTCATTATAGCTTCCATTCTTTACAATAACATTGGAACCAAACTTGAAACCAGAGGGGTGAGAATTCATAGTGGCTAAACAAAATAAAAATGAAAACTCAAAAAATTAGCAATTAAATCATAAAACTAACTAATAAGCAAAAAGCAAATATTTACAATAACCAATAATAAGGCACACGTTTGTAATTCTCCGGCAACGGCGCCATTTTGATGAACAGATTTTTTGCTAGTAAAGAAATTCACAAATATATTCTCGTTGTAAGTATAGTTTCTAAACCAACAAAGAATCCTTTCGTACAAAAACTTGTTTGTCACTTAAGCAAACCTAATAAAAATAATAACCGAAGTATTGAAACCTCGGGTCGTCTCTCAAGGAATTGCAGGGAAGTATGATTTATTATTGGTTATGGAAAAGTATCTTTTTGGGTTTTTGAAATATGGAACAAGAAAATAAATTGGCAAAAAAGTAAATTAATAATCATGAAAACCCTTGCAAGGTATAAGAACTGGAAATCCCATCCTAGTTATCCTTATCAATTGTGATGAGAATTGTTTATTTCTCCCACTTAGTTAACCCTTACTAAATAAAGGAAAGTCAAGTGATTGAGCTAACTCTTATTCGCAAATCCTAGTCCTCTCCCTTGGGAAGGTCTAGCATTAGTAAATACAGAATTAGCCAATAACTTCCAATTTAACTAATCACTTGAGCATTCCAACTCAAGTGACTCCTTTTAATCAACCCCCATGTCAAGTTGGGAATCTACTCCATTGACATGGATACATCTTCGTTATTGGGAGTTTAGAGTAGAAAAGAGACATGATAATTTAAATAAAATAGGAATTCAAAATTAATTAAAAGTAAAAGTAATCCTTTGCATTAACAATCCATGAAAATAATCCAATTGTAACTCTAAACAAGAATTAAGAATATGGAATAAATAAAAGAGTAAGGAAACAAACTAGAATAGTATCTTCAACAGAGGTGATGACTCTTCAATCCAAAGCAAAAGCAATAAACTATGAAATTATGAATGTAAAAAAAAACCTAGAGGAAGAGTAATTTGTCTCTCTAGATTCAGATCTAAAAACTAAAACTATGCTAATGAGAATCTGTCTTGAGTCTCTGCAGGTTCCCTGGCTCTAGTATGTATTTCTGGGCCGGAAACTGGGTCAAAACTCGGCCCGAAATCGCCCCAGCGTTTTCTGTTATTTCTGTAGATCGCGCATGTCACGCGTACGCGTCAGTCACGTGTACGCGTCGCTGGTCATTTTGGCGTGTCACGCGTATGCGTCATCCATGCGCACGCGTCTTTGTGCAGTACTCCAATCCACACGTACGCGTCAGGCACGCACACGCATCGCTGCAAATTTCTCCATATCGCGCGCTCGTGTAAGCCATGCGTGCGCGTCAATGCTCGCTCTCCTTGGTTTCTTGTGTTCCTTTCATTTTTACATGCTCCCTCTCCATTCTCTAAGCCATTCTTTCCCTATAAAGCCTGAAACACTTAACACACGGATCACAGCATCGAATGGTATAAAGGAGAATTAAAATATACAAATT